>NW_026732788.1:250000-406163 GCF_028476545.2 Physella acuta
TAAAATTGTCTGCATTCGTTAGCCTTGAGTAGAAAAAAAAATGTCGGGGGTATAATATTTGAAAGATAGAAGCAAGAATTACAATGTAATTTTAAAACACAATCATCTTATATAATATTTCTAGAATTACGGAGCTTAACAGGTGTAAGTTTTTCTATAAGATTTTAAACCCATTATTGGTAGAAGGCATTGTTTAACTAGTAAGCAAGTGAACAGATAGATACAGTTAACTTTTAGTTTAACTAACCAAAATATTCTGGTCAGCACAATGTCCAGATGGAACTAGCCAAAATATTCGCTTGAAAAAAATGTCTGTGGTTAAGTTATAAAATTGTTTCTTTTTCTTTTTAAATCTCAGCTTTGAGCGTCAGATTGCCCAGTATCATGACAATAAAATTGTATGCCAGAAAAACATTTTCTACATCACAGTTATAAGCTTACTTTGTTTTAATTTTTGCACATCTATAAAGCACTTCTTTATACACTGTAATTATTTTGTTTTTATACACATTCAAATTTAAAAAGAAAAAAATGAATTCAAAATTATTTTTAATAAAAAGTTGTTACAAAATGATGCACTAAAATATAGCTGAAGTGATCTCACCTAACTTTTTCGAATACTCTTATATAACACTACGTGGGGTGGCAACTCGAGAAATAGATAAGATTTTTAAACAATTTTTAATTACTTAAAACTTTTAAAATAGAATTGAATCTTCTAGAAAAAAGAATTGCGTACCAAGTGAACATCAAACAATGTCCGGAATATCAGTACCTCATAAATGTATATACGTTTTTGAGAAATGGGTAAACGGAAATTACTCAAAATGTGACAGGAAGCAGAGATTTAGATCTTTTATTAATATGTAATATTAATATTTCGTTTATCTATCTGAAACAGTACTCAAGTTATAGGCTTTTGAAAAGTCAACATTAGAATAAGTTTCACTTTCGTTTACCGGAAATCTCTGAAAATTTGAGACAAAACTGAAGATTTTATATAATACTTAAATATCAAATTTCATCAACCTAGCTGTATTGGTACTCAAGTTATCGTATTTATCGATAAACAGACACGCATCCACACAGGCACACACACAGACACAGACACACAAACACACACACAGACATACGGACAAAATTGAAATTGTTTTTCCAACTCAGGCAGGTGTAAAACGTCGATATTTTCAAAAATCTGTTTCACGATAACATTACGTCCTCGATATATCGCATACGAGAAATTAAAAAAAAATCGTTTTCTTTAAAAGTATTATAATGAACCATTTTTTAAACAACTAAAAAGCGTAAGCGGTTTCTTAAATTTTAGTAAAAAGTATTTAATAAAGGTTATTGAAAACTTTTCCGGTTTAATATATCTTTTATAAATATTTCTTTTAAAATTAACTTGACATCGTGGGGCCATTACCGGTGCGAAAATGCGAAAACAATATTTTTTGGGGCTTTTTTGACAAGCAAAAATAGAAACATCAAATACATTCTATCTATAGATGGATCATTCAAAGACCACAAAACCGAGTTTACATAACTACATCTGTTTAATAATACCGCACTATATTATAAAAATAAGATTACTCGTGCTGTATTCATTCACTTTTTCTTCGTTTATGATCAGTAGCGTTATATTTTAAAATTCATAAATGTAGTCTATTATTACTTGACGACAATGACCTTTTGCCGGATAAACGGTTGATACTAATTAAAATTCGGTTTTAACATGAAGAATACATTAATTAATACAGAACAACATTTAACTAGAATTAGATGTTTTAGGGGCATAAAATTTTTTTTAATTACACATTGTTTACACGACACACGTAGCATTGTGGTATTGACGTAGATAATAATGCATTTACAAAATCATACACAAAAATAAGACTGCATACGGCAGACCAGTGTTTCTTCCAGACTTTTTTCTCCGGGGGGGGGGGGGGGGGCACTTTTAAATTTTCGGGAGGGGGGGGGGGAAGACTTTCTACGGGGGGGGGGGGGCGGACAGTTTTAAAAGTATATATTTTCTAATTAATAAATTATATAAATTTCATTTCGTTCGGGGGGGGGGGGGGGTGGTAGAATTTTTTCAGGGGTGCTTCGCCCCCCTCCCCCCCACCCCCGAAGAGATGCCTGGAAGAAACTCTGCGGCAGACTTCTGCTAAAGTACGTCTGCTTCAAAGTTTACTTATGTTCTAAATATAGCTCTATTTGTTATTTGTGACATCCTTATCTTTGCTTTAATCGTGTAATTCAATCTTAGATTTTTTAAAGCCTTTATCTTCTCAAAGACGCTACCCTCACTTTTTTTTCAAAAAAATATCTATAAAAAAAAACATCACATCTTTAAGAAATGTCAATAACCGGCATTATCATTTTTAAAAAAAAACCTTTGAAATTCATAGATCTTTTAAAATTGTCTATATTTTAAAAGTTCAAAGCGGTTAGACTTTTTTAGTCAGAAAATCTTTTTTTTAAATTCGGCACGAAGGAGTGTGAGGTATATTGAAAACAATTTTAAAATGCATGGATTATTTTTACATATTCCGTACAATAAATTGTTTAAACTATTTCAAAAGGGTCTTTCTTTTCTCGGTAAATAAGTCTTGAAAAAAATTAAGAATCAAAATTTAAATGTTTAATTTTAATAAAAATTTGAAATGTATTCAAGAATTTAATAATACCTTGGGATTTTGAGGTGATCCCATGAAAAAACAATCTTTAATGGTGCTTTTTAATTTCATATTCGCAATGTATACCAATTGCTCAATATTCCTGATTTTAGCAATAAATCTACGTATTACAAAATGTCACACAAATTTATCCTCTTGAAAATGAATTTGCGTAAGATTTTCAAACGGTAGGTTCACCTTTAGTATTACAACCTTTTTTAATAAAAAACAGTTGAAAGATATTTTAATTATAGATGCAAGTTTTAAACCAACCAAATTTTTCGCATTAAATTTCTCCTTACAAACTCAATCTTATTAGTGCTTTCCATTTAAAGGTTTTCAACCTCTTTTACTGATAGTTCTGTACTGATATGGAAACAGTATAAATGTATATATATATATATATATATATATATATATATATATATATATATATATATATATATATATATATGTATATAATATCTTTATGAAGCTTAAAAAATGCTATCAATAAATTTAACAAAACAGCCGGTTCATTATTTTCCTTGACAAATAATGCCAAATTTCAAATTTTACTAAATAATCAGTTTTTATTTAAACTAAATAATACTATTTTACTAATTAGTGTGATCCTTTTTACATTAAAATAATTAGTTCCAGTTTTACTAAATAATGAGTTCTTGTTTAAATTAAAGTCGGCAAAAAGTTCATGGGTTATAAATTCGAAAAAAAAGTCTCGAATTCAAACCCTCTGGCAGATAAGGCTCGATCCCTTCTAACAGTAAAAATTAAGAACGAAGAAGAAGAAGAAGAAAAAAGAAGAAGTTTAAATTAAATAGTTAGTTTCCGATTTTACTGAATATTCTGATCCTTCCTTTTATATATATTTTATACTATAGCGCAACGATTATCAAACAAACAACACAGTCGTTTTCTTTCACAAAATAATAGGGCTAATATTAGGGACTAGATAAATGGCCCGTTGAGGAAGGGTACAACGGGCGCTAGGCTGATAGTGCTGTCTCTTTTCTCTAAACTAAAACCATCCCACCCCCCCACACACACACCCCCACCCCCACCCCCCACCCCCACCACCCCCACCCCCCACCCCCACACACCTCCACCCCCCACACACCACCCACCCCCACCCCCACACACACCACCCCCACCCCCCACACACCACCCCCCACCCACCCCCACCCACCCACCCCCACCCCCCAAAAAAACATGTCTACCGTCCCATTCAACGAAATATAATTATATACTTTTTCCAGTGTCCGCCCCCTTCCCGAAAATTCTACCCCCGCCCCCGAAAACCTCAAGTACCCCCACCCCCCACCCCCACCACCCCCACCCCCCACCCCCACACACCTCCACCCCCCACACACCACCCACCCCCACACACACCACCCCCACCCCCCACACACCACCCCCCCACCCACCCCCACCCACCCACCCCCACCCCCCAAAAAAACATGTCTACCGTCCCATTCAACGAAATATAATTATATACTTTTTCCAGTGTCCGCCCCCCTTCCCGAAAATTCTACCCCCGTCCCCGAAAATTTCAATTACCCCCACCCCTCTCCGGGGAGGAAAAAGTCTGAAAGAAACACTGGTGTCGCGCTTAGCCACTACCCGAAGAATTGCATTAAAGAAATTGCAAGAAAACCACTTTTTAGATTAGACACATTAATTAGGCGGTAATTTTATTATAGAGTATCGATGAAGAAATTTCTTTTGAGCTGGGGAGGGGGGTGGGGGGGGGGGGGTGGGGGCTCAGACGTTCTTACGCGTGGGGTGGGGCTTCGCCCCTACCCGAAGAATTGTATGCAAGAAACTCTTCACGCAAACCATTTAGATTAGACAACATTTCCTTTGTATTCAATGTTTACGCGAAAATCAATGACGTCATATAACTGTGAGCACTCTCTGGGTTTGAGATTATTTTCTACTCTATGCTAAATGTGTCGACGTCATACTTCGTCTTTCGTTTCACTGTGAGAGTTTTTAAATTGCTTGTGTTTTCTCTAGAGCGTTCTTGTCAGATAGAATTTTTTCTTATGTTTTCTCTAGAGCGTTCTTGTCAGACAGAGCGTTCTTGTCAGATAGATAGATACATACACAGACAGCGAAACTATTATTATAGACGAGAAAAATGGCCCGTTGAGGAAGGATACACCGGGCGCTAGCTTGATAGTGCTGTCTCTTTTCTCTAAACTAAAACCAACCCACCCCCCCCACACACACCACCCCCACCCCACCCCCACACACCACCCCCCACCCCCACCCCCCACCCCCCACACACACCGCCCCCTCCACACACCGCCCCCCCCCACACACACCACCCCCCCCCACCCCTCCACCCCCCCCCCAAAAAAAAAACATGCCTACCGTCCCATTCAACGAAATATAATTATATACTTTTTCCAGTGTCCGCCCCTTCCCCGAAAATTCTACCCCCGCCCCCGAAAATTTCAAGTACCCCCACCCCTCTCTGGGGAGGAAAAAGTCTAAACTAAAACCACCCCACCCCCCACACACACCACCCCCCACCCCCCCACACACACCACACCCCCCCACCCCCCCACCCCCCCCCACCCCCCCCCCCAATAAAAAAACAGGTCTACCGTCCCATTCAACGAAATATAATTATATACTTTTTCCAGTGTCCGCCCCCTCCCCGAGGGGGGGGGGTCTCAGACATTCTTACGCGGGGGGTGGGGCTTCGCCCCTACCCGAAGAATTGTATGCAAGAAACTCTTCACGCAAACCATTAAGATTAGACAACATTTCCTTTTTATTCAATGTTAACGCGAAAATCAATGACGTCATATAACTTTGAGCACTCTCTGGGTTTGAGATTATTTTCTACTCTGTGCGCTAAATGTGTCGACGTCATACTTCGTTTTTCGAATTACTGTGCATGTTTTTATTTTCCTTGTGTTTTCTCTAGAGCGTTCTTGTCAGATAGATAGATAGACAGACAGCGAAACTATTATTATAGATTTTATTGTTGGATTTTTTAAATCGTATTGCTAATACATCAATGAGTGTTGATCCTTATAGAGCTTTCATCAACATACGATTTTTCTTTAATATTCTCAACACACTTCATAACATCTTAAAGGGGCATAATACGTTACCTTTTATAAGAATTTAACATGTAAAGTAACACTCCTTTTTCAGATTTGTGCATTCACGAAAGACAGAACAGATAAAGAAGAGTTACGAAAGTTGCACTTTTTTTCGGATCTGTCTATCCATAGGGCAGATGAAGTAGAGTTAATTAACTTCTTGACTACAGCATGTGATGGGATGGGGCGGTCTGAAATAAGCCCAGCCGTTTTTACTTTCCCTAATGTGATTCAAGTACTCATCAGAGCTGAGTTGACTCGTGGAATTTTACATACTCGAGTCTGGGATCCGAACTTATGACTTTCAGATTAGCAGTCGAACGTTCTAGAACCAGTGTTTCTTCCAGACTTTTTTCTCCGGGGGGGCACTTGAAATTTTCGGGGGGGGGGGGGCGGTAGACTTTCTTCGGGGGGCGGACACTGTTAAAAGTATACATTTTCTATATAAATTATATAAATTTCATTTCGTTCGGGGGGGGGGGGGGGGGCGGTAAAATTTTTTCGGGAGGGCAAAGCCCCCCCCCCCCGAAGAGATGCCTGGAAGAAACTCTGTCTAGAACACGACCACACAGGATAGTCTTAATATGCATGCATTTTCTCCACAATGGGTCCTTCTCATTGGAAAGAAGATCCATCCATTTTATTATAAATTTCAATCGCTATAGCTTTCTTAAGTTTGGGGCTCTAAAGTAAATTATTCTTTTGCTGAAAGCAACAAAACATTCACTTGAGCATTATTATCTACGTCAATTGTATGGAAATAAATCAATTTTTTAAGGTTGTGCTATTTAGCAACTAGCATCTTAATGTAACAATAAAATATCAGAATTTCTTTCGCAAATCAGAAATTGTATGTGTTGCATGCAAGAATGTTTTATTCACAATATATATATGTAACTGGGGTAGGCCTAACTACCAGTTACAAATGATAACGAACGAGAAGCCGAGACACAGTGTTGGTCTGATGCAACCGATAACAGGTGGCTTATTGGGTCGGGCTGATAACAACCTCAAAGCCGGCGCGTGCTATTTTGGGAAACGGTATTCAGACGGCCTGTCGGCTTTGATGGATAGGACGCAGATGTTATTTTACGGTCTGTACGTTTGAACTACGCAACTGGTGGACGGAGATCGAGTACAAGTATCGATTACGGAGGAATACAAGTACGGAGACGAGTACGGATACAAGGCATAAATAGGAGGGCACGGCAGGACTCGTGCTCTCTCTTCCCGTTTCAGCGAGCTCTCTTCCATCTTCATCGCTCGCTTAGATCAGTCAGTCTGTGTGACTATGTCAAGTCGGTTATAGAACGGGTTAGCCGTATTGTGTTAAGGAGGATTATAGACATGTGGATTCAGTTATATAAAGCCTAGTGAAGGACTGTTAGGGGTCAGTTGATTCAGACTATTATTGAGAAGCATTCCTGTTGATTTATTGTGTTATTATGAAGCATTTCTTGATTCATGTAATAAAGGATCAATAGCGAACCTGCATCTTGAGTATCTATACTGTGGTCAATGTTGTCTAGAATGAGTGGTTAAACTCGTTAACACGTGGCACTACAGGCAATTAGGTCTCATTACATGTGGCGTTGCGAGCATGGTAACTGTTGGCTCGTTACAATTGGCGTTGTCGGCAGGATAAATGTTCGCTCGTCACAATTGGCGCTGCGATCAGGATGAATTCAACTAGACTTGCCGTTTAAGGCACCTATAGTCAACCTTGTGCATAACTGTGTTTAGTGTGTGTGTGAATTCGGACATTCAGGAACTGTGAAAATTGAGGAACGAGGAAAAATTTTTCATACACACACGGTAAGAAAGAACTCTTTTTTTTAGTACTTAAGGAAGAAAATGTCTACTCTGGACGAGAAGCAGACCCATATAGTGGTCCTACCCAGAGAGTCCCATATTAACAAATTTTACGGGGACGGAGACCCAACTTTAACCAACAGGTTCAGTGAAGAGGTCAAAGCGGCCTGGGCCTCGAGACATATGTCACCAGAGGAAAGATTAAGACTGCTGATGGGCAGTATAGGTGAAACGGTTAGGGCAGAGGTTAAGTGCCACGATAGGACCGTCCAATCAGATCCAGATAAGGTGCTGGATCTGATTATGGAGACCTTTGGGGAGAGACGGTCGGGAGTGCAACTGCTATCGGGATTCGTGGGCTTAAACCAGAGAATGGCGGAGAGTGTGATGGAGTACTCACACAGGATGAACAGGGCCTTTGATTTGGTAAAGGGCAAATCACCGGACATTGATGTACGCCTACTGAGGCACCATTTCATCGAGGGGCTAGCAACCCCGATCTTAAGGAGAGAGTTGAAAGAGGAGGTCCACAGAGACCAGCAGTTGACCTTCCTTCAGGTCAGGAACTCAGCGATCCGCAGGTCCGAGGATGAGGACCAATCGAACTGTTCGGTGGACAAAGTCTCTGTGCCTGAACAGAGACAATCCCCACCCACAGGGGCCGACACGATGGAGACCATGATGGCTCAACTGTTGGCCCACCTAGAGAAGGTTGACCAACGCTTGAAGTGGTTGGAAAGCAGGTCAACAGCTGAGAATCAGGAAAAGAACGGGACAAAACAGGGACGGGTTGGACGGCCGCGTCCTGCCAAGCCATCACTCCAATGGACGGCAGACGGTCGACCAATTTGTTTGTCTTGTTCACAACCCGGACATATGGCACGGTACTGTCCGGTGAAACGATCGCCCTCTGTAAGGCAGGTCAAGGCTACAGAGCGGCGAGGTAATGACTTGGTAAACAAAATGACAAAGAAACACAGTAAGGAGAAAAAGAAAGGTAAAACACAACTAATGGAAAAAATGAACTGTGAAATGAACTTGAATGTTGAAAAGTGTCAAGTGAACAATTTGTTGGTAGAGAAAAATGATGATAAGAAGAAAATTGGTAGACTTAATAAAGGAATTCAAAGTCTAACCAGGAAACTGGATAGGAAAAGTTCATGCAAATCAAAAGCACAGGAGAAATGTTCATCTTTAAAGTGTCTGTTATCGGAAGAAGTAAATAAAAATATTAGACAACAGAACAGTGTTGGCAAACTAGAAGGAATGAAAGAGTCTCAAACAAGACTTGAAGAAAAATTATCAGATATTGAAAAAGAACTTCAAATTACAGCAAGGCTGGGATCCATCGAACAGCGATGGGCAGCAGAATTGGCACTCGTTGACCTAGAGAGAAAACATCGCCCGGGGCGGTCCAATGGCAATGCGGACGCTTTATCAAGGAATCCTTACGAGACACCGGGTGATGAGGAAGAAACACTGACAGGAATATGTGAGGTCAGAACGTCAACAGATATCCCTCATGGGGTACAAGTGATGCAAAACGGGCAGACCGGGGTGGAGCACATATCCACGGAACCCGAACATATGGACAGTAGTGATTTTAATTGCCTTAATCACCAAAAGATAAGAGATGCCCAGAGAACGGATAGTGGCTTACAACCGCTATTGAAACACGTCCAGGAACAAAAATTCCCAGGAAGAAGGGAAAGAGAACAATTTGGTCGAGAAACAAAGAAAATACTGAGTCAGTGGAACCGTCTCAGTATAAAGGATGGTGTTCTCATGCGGAGAATTCATGACCAAATTGATGGCACAATACACCAGGTGGTGGTGCCGGGACAATTACGAGAAGAAGTGCTAAGGTTGGCACATGACAGGGCAGGACACCAGGGTCAGGACAGAACCCACAAAATATTACGACGGAGGTGTTACTGGCCCAATATGGAAATGGAGGTCAAACGCCATTGTGAGGCTTGTGTGAGGTGTCAGCATGCGAAAATGCCAGTTGTCAAAATGAGACAGCCATCAGGACACCTACTAGCGACAAAACCACTAGAGATTGTGGCTATGGACTTTACGTCGTTGGAGCAATCATCGGATGGGACGGAACATGTGTTGGTAATGACTGATGTATTCACCAAATGGACTGTGGCGGTGCCCACACGAGATCAGACTGCCAAAACAGTGGCAAAGGTCTTATTACAACATTGGTTCATCAAATATGGCATACCAAGACAATTACACTCTGACCAAGGAAGGGCCTTTGAGTCAGAAGTAATTAACCAACTGTGCAACCACTACGGGATCAACAAATCTAGAACAACCACATTTAATCCGAAAGGAAACGGACAGTGTGAACGGTTCAACCGCAGCATGCATGATTTGCTGCGTACGCTAGAACCTGAACAGAAAAAACGTTGGCCTGATTTTCTCCCAGAGTTGGTATATCTATACAACTGCACACCCCATGCCACAACCGGCTTTTCGCCATACATGTTGCTGTTCGGACGAGAGGCTCGACTCCCTCTTGATTTGTTCCTAGGAAAAAGGGAGAGTATGACTGGCTCATACACCGCACTGGAATATGTGAATGAACATATGAGAAGAATTAGAGAAATGTACAGGGTAGTACAGGAAAGACTAGAACATGAATCTCGGCGAAGGGAACCGCCGATACAGACGAAGGACCCGCCACTCAAACTGAATGACAGGGTATTACTGCGTAGCCACCCGTTAGGCAGAAACAAAATCCACGATCTCTGGGGACAGGAGATATGGCAAGTCGTGGAGATGCCTAAAGTAGCAGGTGGCCCCTTTAAGATAAGACCCATCGATCACGCCAAACCGGATCGGTGGGCGAATATTGCTCAATTAAAGAAATATTGGAATAGGCAAAAAGAGCAGTTACACACAGAGAAACCCAAGACAATTAGGGAACCGGAAGTTATAACGGAAATTCACATACCCATTCCGGAACCATATCACCATCAACAGAACAACAGCGATACGCAAGGGGAGGATACCGGCAACAATGAGGATCCCGGTCCCTCCAGAAGCAGAGAGACAGTAGACCATCAGATAAGTGGTCCGCGGAGAAGTTTAAGGAACAGAAGGAATACGAAATTTTTTGTCAGCAACCATCAATTCTTTCATGGTCGCGCTGGTATGAAAACAGACTGTTCAAAGAGCTATAGAAGTGAACTGGTGAAGGCACCAAATGGAAAGGGTGGATGTGAATTCTAGAACTGTTTTGTGTCTCAGAAAGATGATGTAGACACAGTTGATATGTGAAATAGGTAGAACTGTCAATCGTATACGAATGGAACGTCGTGGACAGTGAGTGGAACAATAGATTTTTTTTTTACGACTGTGCGATTGACTTTGGAGGAGTGCACCTGCCAGGCGTTGTTTGTGGTTGAAAACACACAAAAAAAGCAGGGGTGGATGTAACTGGGGTAGGCCTAACTACCAGTTACAAATGATAACGAACGAGAAGCCGAGACACAGTGTTGGTCTGATGCAACCGATAACAGGTGGCTTATTGGGTCGGGCTGATAACAACCTCAAAGCCGGCGCGTGCTATTTTGGGAAACGGTATTCAGACGGCCTGTCGGCTTTGATGGATAGGACGCAGATGTTATTTTACGGTCTGTACGTTTGAACTACGCAACTGGTGGACGGAGATCGAGTACAAGTATCGATTACGGAGGAATACAAGTACGGAGACGAGTACGGATACAAGGCATAAATAGGAGGGCACGGCAGGACTCGTGCTCTCTCTTCCCGTTTCAGCGAGCTCTCTTCCATCTTCATCGCTCGCTTAGATCAGTCAGTCTGTGTGACTATGTCAAGTCGGTTATAGAACGGGTTAGCCGTATTGTGTTAAGGAGGATTATAGACATGTGGATTCAGTTATATAAAGCCTAGTGAAGGACTGTTAGGGGTCAGTTGATTCAGACTATTATTGAGAAGCATTCCTGTTGATTTATTGTGTTATTATGAAGCATTTCTTGATTCATGTAATAAAGGATCAATAGCGAACCTGCATCTTGAGTATCTATACTGTGGTCAATGTTGTCTAGAATGAGTGGTTAAACTCGTTAACACGTGGCACTACAGGCAATTAGGTCTCATTACATGTGGCGTTGCGAGCATGGTAACTGTTGGCTCGTTACAATTGGCGTTGTCGGCAGGATAAATGTTCGCTCGTCACATATATATATATATATATATATATATATATATATATATATATATATATATATATATATATATAGTTTTTTTTTATAAACTAAAGCCAACAGCTTTTACCAAACTTTTAAATACTTTGGTTCATGGTCCCATCGTATTCTCGATCAATGTTTAAAATATTGTACAATTTTTATTGTAGCCATAACCATCGTATATTTATTTTGTATTTTTTTGTGAATTGTAAAGCTTGTTGGTATAGGAGATTAAATAGCTGTGTAATAATAAAAAATGCTAGTCTTGGGATAGGCAATTACATTGACTTTTGCAATATTTGACCATATGCCAATTATAGGATTTTTTAATATATTTTAAAAACATTGCTCCATTAGAGAACATGATGCTTTACGAAATAATGTTTTAGTATGATTGGCAGGATGAAGGGAGAGGGGAGGGGTTGGTTGTTATCCCCGTTGCATTAGTCTTTGACTCCTAGTTTAGAAATGTTTACAGTAGCGTTCCACTTTCAAGCTAATAAATCCCAAATGGTTCTCCACTTTGAGTTTTGTTTAACGTCACTATTTCTCAAATTCCAACTCGCCTTATAGTTATTGATTGAATGGCTAAACAAACACATTTTATCTACCTCCTGTACCGTACCTAATCGATATCGATGTGAACTCTCTATGGCTGAAACCGCTCAGGGGATTTTTTTCTTGAAAAATCGAACAGACTGAATTCGTTAGCAATTCAAATTTTTCATGCTTTTGTAATGCTTAGCCACATATAATGGCGCCGGTGAAAGTAAATTGCACGATGTTAGGATACTGGCGCAATGTGTATTTTGTGTGGGGTGGAACTTGTATGGAGTTTTGTGGGGAATGGTGAAATTAATGTGTATGTTGTGTGGAGGACTGGTGTGTGTAATCTGAGTGCTGTGTGGGGACTTGTCATGTGTGTGTTGTGTGTGAGTGGGGATGTGGTAACTAATTCCTAAGTTGTGTGTGTGTGGGGGGGGGATTGGTTTAAGTAATTCCTACGTTGTGTAGGGGGATGGTTTAAGTGATTCCTAAGTTGTGTGTGGGGGGATGGTTAAAGTAGTTCCTGTTTTGTGTGTGTATGAGATGGTGTCAATTCCTAAGTTGTGTAGGGGACGGTTTAAGTAATTTATACGTCGTGGCTTTTCATTAACAAGTAGAAAGTAAACACGGTGTTGACATTTCTATTTTTAGATTTGACGAGTGGCTACGTACACATTGGGAGCGTTTGTGTTAAATCGTTAGTACGTGTGTGGGAGGGGTGGGGGTGGGGAGGGAAGTAGAAGATGTGGTTAACTGGTCGGTTGTGGAAATATTTGATGTTGAGCCCATTTGGAATTATGTGACATTGAGCTAATTTTAGATCTGTGACACTGACCTAATTTTCAAATTTGGACCTATATATATATATATATATATATATATATATATATATATATATATATATATATATATATATATAAGCGAAGATTCGTTTTTTATACGGGTGAGGGAGGGTGATTAAGAAGACGAAGATGCCGGTTTCTTTAAACCTCCACCTGTATCAGCTATCAAGTTCAGAGGTTTATTTTAAATTCCCTTTTTAATGTCGAATTCTGCAATAATCGATGGCAGAGAGATACAAATAGATTCGTAGAATTACTCCTAAAAGCGTTACTGGATGTGTTAAATGACCGGTCGCAGTAGAGAGGGTTTCATCATACTTGAGAATACTTGACATTAGCCAATCGATGATATCGAAGCGAAAAAGAAACTTAGCCTACTAACCATCAAAGAAAGCGTGTGTATTATTAAAGTATTTACATAAGTCATAATGCTTCTTTGTCCGTGTGTTGCTTAAATTATGGTCAAACCCTGTAGCTCAAATTAATTTGACATATTTCTAATACAAATTCCAGATACATTCGTTTCCAAAAAATTATTCGAAAGTATTCAAATTTCAATCTAGTTAGTTATTACGTTCGTGACTATACATTACTCACAGATATCGATGTGATGTCAAGTTGTCCACAGAAAAAAATATGCAACGAATAAACTGTATATTGTGAAATATTTGTATTTATGTTTCAATGCATGTTCAATGTTAATAATATATTATGAGTCTGTTTTGTAAATACAAAATATTTTTTTTTTTACTTTTTTCACAATTCTAGTACATAAACCCAAGAACAACACATATCCATCCTCGATTCTAGGTTTGCAAAGTTTCTATACACCTATTACTTTTGTTGCTAAGCCAAAAATCTCGTTTTCGAATCCCGGTTTCAATTTAATAGAACGTCCCTGAGTCCACCCAGTTCTGATGGTTACCTTACACACATTAGAGAAACAAAGTCGGCTGGGCATAGTGCTGACCACATTATTCGCTTGTATGCTGAGGTCACTGAAACAGATGAATTCCACTTCATCTGCCCCATGTGTCTTGGGCACAAACGGAAAAAGAAGATGATTAGCTATGTTATTATCTAACGCCCGTCTTAATTAGTCACCATCACTCTTTTATTTAAAAACTAACACCTAGAAATACTGGACAATGTAATAGGCTGTTCATGTGGGGACCAATAATCCCAAAAATTATTCATTATCCTAGCATCACACCTAATCCTAGTGCTATCAAGGGAGATGACCCAGACACGACTGGGGCACCTCATCAGACAAATATCTTAAGGGTTCTAACACTATACTTGTCCTACACCAATTTAAATAGACAGCATCAGCCCAATATCTCAAGGGTTCTAAAACTATACTTGTCCTACACCAATTTAAATAGACCTTATCATCCCAATATCTCAAGGGTTCTAAAACTATATGTCCTTCACCAATTTAAATAGACCTTATCATCCAATATCTCAAGGGTTCTAAAACTATATTTGCCCTTCACCAATTTAAATAGACAGCATCAGCCCAATATCTCAAGGGTTCTAAAACTATACTTGTCCTACACCAATTTAAATAGACCTTATCATCCCAATAACTCAAGGGTTCTAAAACTATATGTCCTTCACCAATTTAAATAGACCTTATCATCCAATATCTCAAGGGTTCTAAAACTATATTTGCCCTTCACCAATTTAAATAGACAGCATCAACCAATATCTCAAGGGTTCTAAAACTACACTTGTCCTACACCAAGTTAAATAGAACTCATCAGTTTAATGTCTCAAGGGTTCTAAAACTATACTTGTTATACACCAAATTAAATTTGACGTGACTGTGTTAAATAGAGTAAGCATTAGTAAATTATATATATATATATATATATATATATATATATATATATATATATATATACGTAACATTCTAGATGTATGGATGCTAGCTTCTAATTGGATGTAATTTCTGTTGAAACGTATTTCATTGATAACAATTCATATTCCAATGATTATTTTCTTCATTTAAAGTCAAGAGATAAAGATAGAGGAAAGTTGTAAATCTACTACAGTCCTCGTATGTCACGTGATGAAATACAAGTAATTAGACAGCGGTCACCTTCGGGACAAAGTTCAGGCGCGCTAAAAATAATTACAGGATCTGAGACATAAAACAAAATTTACTGTCAAATGTCTAAATATATTAAGAACTATTTTTTAAAAATATTTTCTACATTTGTTTTTCTTTATAATATCTACAACATATAGAAATCTTCCTTTTTCTGGTTTCTACATTTTCTTTTTTATTTACAGTCAAATGTCTACAACATTCAGAACTTATTGATTTCTCATTTGTAAACTTTCTTTGATTTATTTACACTTTGGTGACAACAAATTTTCGAACTCTTCTTTTTACTTTCTCGTATATACGAATTATAGAGAAAGTATTGTAATCCTGCAAAAAAAAAAATCGAGATTTTTACAAATTCCGACGTTTTACACCTCACTGATACGGAAAAACATAATTTTGCAATCTTGTCCGTATGTCTGTGTGTCTGTGTGTGTGTGTGTGTGTGTCTGTGTGTGTGTGTGTGTGTGTGTGTGTGTCTGTGTGTGTGTGTGTCTGTGTGTCTGTGTGTAAACACGATTACTTGAGTACCGTTAGAGCTAGGTTGATAAAATTTCATATATAAGTATTTTATCAAAATCGTAGATCCGTATCAACTTTTGAGCGATTTCCGATAACAGGAAGTGGTACTTTTTCTACTTTGAATTTTTCAAAAGCCTATAAATTGAGTACTATTTCAGATAGATAAATGAAATTTCACATGTAATTAAAATATCTAATTCTCTACCTTCTGTCAAATTTTGAGTAATTTCCGTTGACAGGAAGTACTAATTTATGCTATTTCCGATTTCTAAAAAAACGCACGTAAATTTATAAAGTACTAATAATGTTGCGCACTATTATGCACATCTTTATTTGGCGTTCACTTGGTGTGCAATTCTTTTTTCTACGAGGTTTTATTCTATTTTAAAAAGTTTAAGTATTTAAAGTGGATTAAAAATCATGTCTAGATCCCGAGTTGCTATTCCCCGTAGTGTTATATTAGAATATCCGAGAAAGTTTAGGGGAGATAACTCCCGGTTTATTCCAATTTCTATTTTTCCAATTTCTACAATTTCTTTTCTTATAAGCTAATAACATAATTCAGAACTCTTCCATTTGTCTAGCTTCGAATTTTTTTTTTTTTATGTCTTTGCGTGCTCAAAGAATGGTTCCAATATGTTTCTTACATTCTGAAATTTCCTTCAACCTTCAATATAATATTTTTGAGTCAACGTGCTTGATTCAGCTTATCGATTCCACACTCTCTGCCTGCGTCCAATCAATTCCATGCTCCACTTTTTAATTGACACCTGCAAGCATTGTATTCAAAGACTTCTGTCAGATGCTGTGGAAGTATTTAAAGAGAGTCAACATGAAATCAAAGACAATTTTAATGTAGTCAGACACACAGTACACAAGGCAGAGGTCGTCGCTTCGGTTGCATGTATCGATCTATTAGCCAGTGAATGATCAATCATATCTCATATTGATCTATAAGCCAGTGAATCAAATCTCATATTGATCTATTAATGAATGATCAATCAAATCTCATATTGATTTTTCAATAGATTATCAGTCATATATCATATTGATCTATTAGTGAATAATCAATCATATCTAATACTAATATATTGTGAATGATCAAATATATCTCAGATTCATTAATCAGCCATTGAATGATCAAACATGTTTCAAATTAATTATTCAGCCAGTGAATGATCAAACATATCTCATTTCGATTTAGAAATTTCCCAGCTATTTTAGAAATCAAACTCATTGAATGGCGGGTGATGACACACATGAAACTGGTGGGGTTTGGTGATTTTAAACACTGTGAAGTGCCACTAGACTCTCATGAACAGCAACATAGTCTATCATGAATTCAATTTTTTTCAACCCATGTAAATACATTTCTATCATTTAATTAATAAAGTGAATTGATATATAATTTTAGTTTTAGTTTTATCCCCAAATGTAAATTGTGATGTTCGTCCACGTCTTACTACAAAGGAAGTCTTGAACCAATAGACATTGATGCAGCACCCCAAGATATTGTATAAATAACAATTGCTGAACAGTTCGTTTTTGTACGATAATAGAAAAAAACATTGTATTTAAATTCTTTGAATTCTTTTGGAACTACAGTGCGAGATCAACACATGCATGAGCGAGAAATGCAAAACAAAACTCAATTTTTTTAGTTAGATATTGGATACAATTTAATTAATCTTTCACAAGTTTTAAAGCTTTAGCTATAATTATGTTACGTTTTCCATAAACCATATACATAAGTTCTTATTTAATGAACAGTCGTGCGTTATATAAAGTACATCATATATATATATATATATATATATATATATATATATATATATATATATATATATATATATATATATATATATATATATATATATATATATATATATATATACTAGGCCCACATTTTAAATGTGGATTTAATTAAAATAATTATGATGAATTAGATGTTGCTGGTGTAGCTGAAAAGAATGTCAGATCTACGACAGAGAAAAATGTTTTTGGCTAACTACTGAAGCGGACACAGTTCGCTCAAAAAAAATTATCAGCTGATGTTCTATTATGGCATTATATTTTAGTTTACATTAACAATTTTTTATGTTTTCGTTTCAGAAATCTCTTGCTTGATTATGTTTTAGTATATTAATTATGTGGGTTTTTTTTTTATTAATCATGTGCACTTTTAAAGTTGAAAATTACTGTTTTAAATTCAACATTTTATTTTCAATTTTTATTTAACATTTCTTACAATAATGCAAAATCCAATAAAATGAAGGGGATTTGTTTTTAAAGCAAAAAGAATGAAATAAAATAAAATATCAAATTGTCGAATAATTGCTGGTGATAGCAAAATAAATAAGTAGGGATGTTATTAAATGAGAGATGAATGTTAACATATAGAATCGTACATTTTAACTCACGATTAACAAAAATCAAACCTCTAATTTAACCTTTTTTTATTTTGTTTATTTGTATTTATTTAAATATAATAATACTCACTTCAATATTTAAATTAATAATGTCTTTATTTAGCAATGTTAAACTTAGCCATCTAGATTAAAGACAGTAGAAATCGGTCGTACTGTGTATACAAGTCTAAATTACTTTCTCTGAATTACTATACTAACAGCTTCATATATAAAACGCCAATAGGAAGGATATGCATTTAGTACGCAAACAAAAAGTCAATTAAAAAAAAATACTAAATTGTATTACATGTTAATTTACGTTTGAACAATTAATAGCTACTTACAAAATTAATAAGCACTTTCAATTATTTCACAGTTACTGATGAAATGAAATAAACAGTTTTAGTGCCATTGCTGAAATCTTAGTTCGTCCAACTTTTTTAACAGTCACCCGTATGTCTGATGCACTAGTTATTAAGAAGAATCAATTCTACAATAATTTAAATAATTCTAAATAAATACCGATCATCTAATTAATACTACATGTGCATTGCAATGGTGTGTGTATTGGTCAAAATCATCTTTAACAAATCGTATAACATTAGAATTGGTCTACACAAATGTATTATTTACATTTTTTCTTGCAACTCTAATTTGTGTGAGTACTATTTTTGCTTTAGTTAACGAAGTGAGCTTTTGTCTCCCCCCCCCCCCCACCCCCAGTCATTCAAACTTTCTGCCATCCCCCTACTCTTCACTACCAACAATTAGGTATTCATCATTATTTAATTATCCCAACATCATTTAGTTGAATTTCTTCTTAAACAGATAATTTGTTTGCGTAATAGTGACAGCAATTTCTCAGTAGAATGGCTTTTATTTATTTAGAATGGTTCCCCTTCATAAAGCATCCATTACTGGCTGATTAATATGAATGTACGCATGTGTATGTTTAACTATATGTTAGAACAGTTTTATTCAAGTCGTTCCTCGTGTACATTAAACCCGATGTAAATTGGGCCACATGTAAAGTTAGCCTCATGTAAACTGACTATTGAACTGTACCACGTAAGAAAGTATTAAGGCGATATGGGTTTAAATCTGTGGGTTAGTGTGTTGGTGGTGGGCAAGCATTAATATGAGAGTAAATTAATTATGTGAGGGCTCTCATGGTGTGAGTGGGGGGGGGGGGGGTCGATTTTTTGCTGTGGCCATGACGGTGGGAAGGGGGGGGGTGTCACCCAAACATATGCCTGAAAAATTCTGAAGGTTATTCACGGGAATAATTTGAAGCATAAACTCCAATCCTTATTTTTTTTATTTTTTTTTTCCTACTCCAATCCTTATTTGAATGCTATCACTACACCACATCCGATCATATTCTACACAATATCTTTGTTCAAGTTTTTAATTTATTTCCTAGCTTCATGTATGCGATGGGTGGGACTTGATGGGGTATATGTGGTGGTTTATGTGAATGGCTGTAAGCATGAGGGGGTATACTGTGAGCTTATATGAACATTTTTAAGCTAACTTGTGGTATATATGTGGCCTTGAATTATTGGTTTTTAACATAAGAGATAGAATATTTGTGGGCTTATGTGAACGGTTTTAAGCTTTACTGTTGTAGGACTTTGATGTTGCCCGATGTTTCAATCATTATCTCCCTATCCAACTCTGATGTAGCCGTGTGGTCCATATTTTCTACAGACTGTAGAATTTCGATGTAACATTTTGCCCCCATTAATCCAGTTTCTATGATATGTAGATTACGTCCCTTGAACCAATCATTAGCCTGTATATGCCGAGTTTCGATGTGGAACTTTGGTCTAGATCTACCGTGTTGCCTGGGGTTTGGTACTTCCATCTCCACACAACTTACATAATGGTACGTATACTTCCAGGCACCAATGAAGGAGTGTCCCAAATCCATTAATTAGTCTAATTAAAAGACCATTCTGTCAAGACAATGGGTAAAACACCTAGTAGCAAAGTTTATGATATCTAGATCTACGTTCATTCAGTCTCTACTACTCTCTACCATACAACCGTCAATCTCCCAATAATCAATAAGTTTATTCATAAACTTAATCTAACAACTCAAAAATCACTCAAAGTTCAAAATAAGAATAGTTTTGCTGTTTATGAATGAAGATTTAACATTATTATAAGATTTGGATAATTACTTTTCGTTAGATGATTTCGTTATTTCTTTGTATCGGAAGTGTGACAATCTATCATTTCATCTTTTTAAACCACTCCACCATTTGTTTTTTTTTTATCAGCCGCGCGACACACCTATCAGCTTATCAGAAAAATCGACCTACATTTTCATCTCCGTGCTAAAATATTAATATCAGCTCAGTGGGGCCTCGCGTAAATTAATGCACAGCACGGCTCAAATTTCAACCAATCAGCAACACCGTACTATATGCGGGTTGCCTCGAGCAAGACAAGCCTCTACCCCAACTCTTTCCCCCCAGACAACGCCGCCACCGAAATCGTGTGTTGGTGTGTAGTAGTTAGGCGTGTTGAGCGACCAGCCCCGCGCGTTTCATGGCGTCCCGGTGGGGCCGCGAGGAGGGGGGGGGGCATGAAACATGACCCCGTCCGTTCACTGAAGGTCTGAAATGTAGACCTTTGCTGTAGCATCGCATGTAGCAGCTTGAACTCCTAATTCTTTATTTCGTTTTTGTAATTTATAAATGCTACATCGATATCTAGATCTGTCTGTCTGACATATTAATATGACTTCATTTACTGAAGAAATAATGTACACCCAACACAACAAAGCCTGTAACTATTTCAACTGCAAATTCATTATTGCGGTAAAAACTACATCTAGATATGTCTTTCTGAAGTAGTGTCATAACAATCAATGACATAAATATAATCCATTCGTTGAAAACCGATAATAATAGACCAATGCACATAGCAACATCAACACCAAGATAAATTTTTTTTCATTATTTATTAAGACTACATCTATGAATATCTGAAAATAAAAGCCCAATAAGATTGAGTTTATTCAGAACCAATTATTTAATTGTATATGCTTTACGTGAAATCAAAATCGATATTTCGATAGTAAGTAAACATGTTTGACTGTTTAAATAAAAAGTGGGTTACTGTTAGCTCAATAGGACAAAGCGTCTACAAACGTTTTGGGTTCATAGCTATTCTGTGCATTAATTATGGCATTAATTATGCACGACACGCACGAAAGGCAGAATTTACATTCTTTTTGAATAATAAAAACTTTATTAAAACAGCAGTTCGTTTTATTTTGTAGCCAAATTTTTACCTCACTTCACCCAATTTTTAATCAAATTTCCTTAACATGAATCGGATCTAATTAGTCGTTTAATTAGTCGATTACTAAGCTAGCCAAACCGAATGAATGGAGTGAAACGTTCAAATAGATTCATAGATCTATATGTAGTCTTTGTTTTTGTTGTTGTTTTTTTTTTAATTTAAAAGGTTTATTTAAAAATATGGAAGTGTCTTACAAAATCATCAATGCCTATAAATAAATGTAAACATAATATCATTGAAAATGTAAATTAATAACAGCGTATTAAATTTGGTTATCTTTCGTACAGTGTAAGCTGCGATGAAGTGTGGATCTCTACTGCAACAATGGCGACCAATACTCTCTTCAACGTTAGGCGAAGGACAAGACGCCATGAGTTGTTTATTGACCTACATTCGGCACACGGCAATGAATACATAGACAGTGAAATGGCGCGTTAAAAAATGTATTTGCATCTAACTGAATTACTAATGAGGGACTTGATCACGGGATAAAGTTGGCCATGCTTAAGTCGACAATTTGATATATTGTTGGCCATGAGATAATTGTCGTCATATAATTAATTGTTGTATCACTAATTGAATGGTAAACTGAACGCTGAAAGAAAATGAAGATGACAGCCTGATAAATTATTGAACAGAAAAAAACCACCACTTTCTCGACATGTCATTCTATTGATTGTACAGGGAGGGGGTGTCACGGGGAGAAATGTCAATGATAAAATGTCATTGGAGGAAATGTCAATGGTAGAAATGTCAAATGATGATAGGTCGTTTACCTGACATGGTTGAATATGAAATCTAATTTTTGTCGGTTATGTAAGAATCTCTTTGCGTTTTATGAACAAAATTAAAAGTGATCAAAATATGGCATGGGTTTTTCTTCTTCGTTCTTAATTTCACTATGGAAGGGGAATCCCTCCAGAGCAATTAAGTATTACGTGAGTGACAATGTGTCATGCGTCATATGGCCCGTTGACTCCAACTTCAGTCTGTTTTGCTTTCTGGATTTGCTTCTTTGGCCTATGTCCACTCAACGATAACAATACAGAAGACAATTCAGACGGACAGACAATAACAGCAGACAGTCTGACAATAATGGCCGACTGACAATACAGACAGACAAGACTGAAATGATAGTAAAATGAATGTCGAATCGCCAAAAATATTAAAAACATTTAACGATCTTATGCGCCATAAGGGCTGTTGACTCCGATTTCAGCCTGCTTTTCTTTTTGGATTTCTTCCATAGCCTTTGTCCAACCAAGAACAAACTATAAGGCAGCAGTTGTTTGATTTGGGAGTTGTCGAGCCTCATCTACCCGGGGGTTCGAACTCGAAACTATCCAATTTAGCAATCATGAGCTTTACCTAACCCAAACACACGCATAATAACACATGATAAATCAACACAAAACAACAACAATCACCCTACCCTGTTCAACACAATATAACATATTAAAAACCGACACCCTAATCTACGATACAATACAATGAAAATGATACCACTATACCTACAACAGAATTTAACTAAATACAAAGCCACCCCTACATACACAACCTAATATGACACATTTAAAAACCACCACCTACCCCTACAACACATTATAAAAAAAATATTTAAAAATACCCCTTTCCCCTTTTCAACACTATATAACTTAATACAAAGCCACCCTTACATCTACTATGCAAAATAAATCGAACAGTCAACCTTACACAACAGAATATAGCATATAAAAAACCATCCCCTGCATCTAAAACATAATGGTTTTTTTTAAAAAAAAAACACCTTTCACCTTTTAACACAATAAAATAAAACAAACTTCCACCTAGTACTACAACACTGTCTCTTTAAAATTGGCACGATCCCTTAAGAGATTTATACTATTTCACTCAAAGCACTTTCATAAACCGAACCATCGGTCTAAAATTAGACAGATTAGTGATACTGAGCTAATATTATTAATTGTCATTATTGTTTATTTTCGTTTTTATTGTGTTTGTAGAATCTTATCACGCCCACAAGTCGCAACACAATGAACAGGTTTTTTTCTCTCGACGTGTATTATAGTGTATAGCTGTACCCCTCGCGTGTTAAACGTAACAGTCCCATTGTTTTAACCGGTACAAACACCCGTTGAATCTCCTCGATACCTTACAGGTAAACTAGGCCGTGTAGATGTACCTGTCCCAGGTTTCACCAACCAGACATGGTTGCTTCAATAAAATATGTATCTTACAGCTTTATTCGATTTTTTTATTTCTAATATATTATATTACAATTGCTATGAAATTATCTATGTTAATAATTTTATTCAATTATTTTCTACAATTGTTCTGTATACGCGTATTTTTATTATGTGAATGTATAATAACATTTAATTTTTTTAATAATTCGTCATTAGATACTTTATCCTTAGATCTATATCGCATTCAGAGAAGAAATATCTGTATCCATTGTATCAATGTATTCACTAGAACATTCATATTCTTCGTATTTGTAATATTGAATGGAATTTCCTCCAACACATGAAGTAAAGCCTGTCAGAATGTTTATGGCCCGCTGAACTCTCACTTCAGCCTGCTTTTCTTTCTGTTTTTGCTTCCATAGCCTTTGTCCACTTAAGAACAAACAAGGTGGTGGTTCATTAATTTTGGAAATTTCTCTCCTAGATAGGTTGTGCCCATAACCGACGGCTATAATCTTTACTACAAGGGAAACCAGTTCGACCATCGCTAGACCTAACGTCAATTATTATAGCTGAAGTAGAGTTTATCTGTTTTAGTGGCTACATAATTAAAATTAATGTATGTAGCTACTATGAATAGACACACAAAATTTGATTCCGTTTTTTTTAAAGATTCAGCATGTTTTTTGTTGCTTTTTTAGGCGAAATTTTAAATTGTATTAAGACAAGCAAAACTGTTTTTATGTAGCTATTTCCAATTCTTATTAAAGTTTATCATCCTAGTATTTTAATGACAATTTTTTTTTTATTTTGGTGAGGAATTATATAGAATTAAAAACTAAAATAAATAAAAATGCAAATACTATACGTTTAGTAGCATGCGGAGGATAGTATTCAACATAGACCATTTAAAACAAAATCATTTTCAATGTGGTTTTAAGTGGGGGGAAAAACACATCATTTTCATTTTCTTAATTAAGTGAAAAAAGTTCAAGTTCAAATCACTTATACATTTTAGAATTTCGAACTATAATATCTGTCAGAACTCCAGTCTACTTAAATAAACGAATTAATACAAAAACGTTTTAATAACAAGCTGTTATAAATGTATGCACAAAAAAGTGGAGGAAAATTATTTTCTTTAAATAAATAGTAATGCACCACTGTTTAAATTACTAAAAAGAAAAGCTTGGGTCGCGTATAAAGTTTTAATAATGTTTTTCAATACATAATTTAGTGATCCAAGCTTATCTTCAAAATTCTTTATGCATTATTATATATTAAAAGAAAATAATTTATTTTCTTCTTTTTAGAAAAAGCATTTTATTAAAACGTTTTTATTATAAAATGAATTACTTAAAAATTGTTTTATAGAATAAAATCGGATAGCAAAATAAAACCTGCAAACTAAACGAACGCAAACAGCGTGTTTATAAATGCATAAAAGTAGTTGCCTACTTTATATAAGATATATTTAATTTTAAAAAATAAACATCAAATAAAGTCAAAAGGTATGTCACATTGTCATCGGGTCTTGATCCACGTGCTAACTTTGAGAGTATTCTGTGTGGTAGAAGTGGTCGAAATTTCGCTCGGGAGTTTCCGCCAGAGACGGACAACAAACACATTTGGCACGAGGAATCAAGTTACAAAGAAGCTTGGAACATGTGTTAGATCAGAAAATTTAAGGCTTTAAGAATGACTTTTATTCTCTGTAGATCAGGAGAAGCGCTTCAAATACACTTTTATCTAAGACTTCCCTTTATTTGTTTATTTTCTTGAGAACCTAACATAAGACATTTACAGTTCGACTTCGATCAAGTTTTTTTTATTGTATGCGTGAATTCCAGTTTTTATTATGTTTTTATGTGAATGTTATATCGTCTGCGGGCATACAGACCCTGTCCTCTGGCAAACACGTGGAGATAAAAGCACCTACTGTCTGGGGAAAGAATAATGTAGGCCCCCAACCTTCCCGAAATGGGCGTAACACGAGCTTGAGGGATATAAAAAAATGTTGCATTCAATTAGGACACATTACAGATCTCGATTGATCAAAGATAGCCAGGTAGAGGAAAGAAAAAAATGTTAGCACATTAAAAACTAAAACAGCAACACTGAGTCGATTCAATTAAGTGTTGGCTAGATCTGTAGTTGGTGCCTCCCTACATAAATGTAGTATGTGCAGAGCTTATTACACGAGTTGAATTTTAGCAAAGGAGGGGGAGATGGACTCTCGCTTGTTAATATCTTATTTATGTTTGTGTGTTGTGTATGTGTGTTGTTTCTGTGTGTGTGTGTGTGTGCTGTGTATGTGTGTGCGTGTGTGTGTTTGTCTGTGTGCGTGCGTGCGTGCTTGTGTGTGTGTGCGTACATGAGTGTGTATGTGTGTGTGTGTCTGTTGATTAGTTACAAAGGCGTTTTAATCAGAATAGAGCTATAAAAATCTAGATATGATTATTGCTTGAAAGAAACTTTGTATAATAGCGCGTATTAGAACTTAAAGTTCAGCTTATTTCGTCTCCCTGGAAAAAAGTCCAACATAAATCATTGTGACATTTGACCCAAAAAAACGTTTTCTGATCCCTAGACTCACCGGCAGATGTTTTATTACTGACTGTACCAAACAGCGTGTTCAATTTTTTTCCAATAAAGTGAATTTAGCTCATTTATGCCAAAATGAGAGCGAACTAAAGCTATACGCCATTAAAAACAATTTTTAAAAAAAAATCAAATTTTACTCATGACTCAACTGAAGAATGAAGGCAACTTTTTTTTAGAATTATGAAGTCGTGTCTTGATATTAATTTAAAAAATAAAAAGAAAAAGAAAAAGATAATTAAATCCCTTTATCTTTAACGCGATACAATCATATCAATATCTTATTCAAGAGCTATTAATTTTTTAATTAAATATTTAAAAACTACCAAGTAAAAATAAAAATAAATAAATCAATTTGTGTTTTTTAACATTACTTTGTTTAATTCACAAAATACAAAGTACATAAATTGAAAAAGAATAGCGGATTTCATTGCAAGACGAATGCATGATTCTTTTTTAAAAACAAATACAGGTAGTTCATGTTTACGGCACACGGCTCCAATTTTTCGCACCTTTTTCTTTGTTTCACCTGAGAGGTAGGCCTATAAGTAGTGTATACGGGGTGGGGGGAATCGGGGGAATACATAGAGGACGGATTGAACTGGGACGCGCGCGCTGAGAAAGGGAATGAAAAAAACTTATCGAAATTATTTTTAAAAAAGCTTTAGTATTGATCACAATTATAAAAAAAATATTGGCATTAAAACACGATTTAAAAATACGTAAAAAAAACCCCACTTCAAATAGTACGTGGGCTGTTGAACCACTATAGATACCATATCAAAATAATTAATTGAAATAATTTCTACGGGGTATTATTGCTTGATATTGATAATAAGTTTAAAAAACGTTCTTTGATTTGTATAGTTTTTATTTATTATTTACTTATTGCTTTGATATATAAATTTAATGTGTGATTTCATTATACTAATCAATGTTTAACAAAGGGTTCTATTATTAAAATGATATTTACATTTTTGTTTCAATATGCGGCGAATTCTTGAGTCAGTTTTCGTTTTGTATTTGCTCTTTAGTTTTAATCTATTTTTGAGTTCGTATTGTTTAATATTTAAATAAACTTTTATCATAAAAAAATTAGTTATAAATATATACTGTTTTAGAAAATTGTTTGTATACACACTTTCATTAAAAACGTTACATCAGCTAAAATTAATATGAGTGATGATATGTTACTTGTATTGCGTACAAGTTATCAATGAGATTTTTTTTATCACTGGATGCCTTAATTAGCAACTATCAACAGTGATATTTTAATATAATATTGTTGGATGGCTACGTTAGCAACCACTACTACCTACATAGTCACATATTATACTTAGCCCTCTCTCTGTATATATATATATATATATATATATATATATATATATATATATATATATATATATATATATATATATATATGTATATAGCCACTCTTGACAATGCACTAGATAGCTGCCAATTAAAAGCTGCTAGTTGAGATAGACATGCCTTAAGAAGAACAAAAGAAAACCTCTCGAAGAAAGTGATAGCATAGAACTTAGAACACATGAAAAAAGAGAAAAGTGAGTAGATATATTAATAGGATATCTATTCAAACTTCACAGACTAGACCACACATAGATAATTTAGTAGGATATTAATTCAAACTTCCCGTGGTAGGCTGCACATTGAGATTTTAATCGGATATTTATTCAAACTTCTTTAGGCTCCATATTGACATTTTATAGGATATTTATTCAAACACCTTGCCTTTATTTATTTAACAAATCTACTTCCCTGTGTACAACGACAGTAGTTGGTCCAATAGCTTTAAACACGTTACATCCACCAATGGCATTCATTTCTATCGTGTATTGACACTAAATTCTTTACGATTGTATTAACTGGCACGAAAAGACAAGGAATCATTCGTTTTATTTTTTTTTATTTGCATGGCAACTCTCTTCTTTTTCCAAAAAAAAAAAAAAAAAAAAAAAAAAAAAAAAAAAAGTCAACGCGTCGATCAATTTGAAAAACTGAACTAATCTAAACTTTTTATTCCAAAATTGGCGCATCCTGATGTTACCTGTCCTGCTCTGGGTGCCCATGTTTTATTTTTTAAAATTGTTTTTTCTTTCTATATATTTAACTGTATATATAATTAATTTAGTATATTCCTTATATAATTTATATTGATATTCTTTACATTAAATATTCAAGGACCCTTTATCTGACCCCTCTTTCGACGTGTTTGCAAATTATTTTTACATTTTAGAAAAAAATCTGCAACAATCTCTCTATTTATAAATACATTCTTTCTGTTTACAAAGTTTTTTGTTTGTGTTTACATAATCCATCAGCTTTTACATCTATTTACATGGAGCCACCAGCGTACTAGTTAACATAACTCAAGTAGTTTGAATTTTCTTTCTTCAAACCGCTTAAACGTTCAAATATTTTTTTTCTATTGATTAAATTTGTTCAGTGCAACTCGTTCAATGAGACTTCACGTTCAGCTTGGGGAGGGGTGGAGGGGTTGTGGAGGGGGTTGTGGAGAGGGGTGGAGAGGGGTTGTGGAGAGGGGTGGAGAGGGGTTGTGATTATATAGCGGTATCGGGGTCGGAGAAAGTCTGTCATAAATAACACCTGTGCGTGCTGCCTAAAGATTTGAGTTACCTAATGTGGTGTGATCTAGGCTACATGTTTACATTTTACTAGCGCTCTACCGCTTAGGCCACGCCGTCCCATCAATTAACATAATTTAATATAACGTGTTGGTTTATGGGCAAATCAAATATACATTTTATTAACAGCACGTAAATTAGAAGATTTCTTAATTAGATACCTTCTACTTCGTTCTTAATTTTTCATCAAATACATTTTTTCAAACAAATTTAAGCATATATAATCTTCTGATTTCGACTACACCCTGTTTTACTTTCTTAATTTTCTTTTTATAGTCTCTGTCCACGCAAGAACAATATGCAAGACAGCAGTGGTTTGATTTTTTAATTTTCTCTCCTAGATGGGTTACTTTCCTCATGTAGCGAGCCTGATCTACCCCTCGGTTTGTTCTCGGGACTTTTGCAGTTAGCAATCATACAATCATACCACGCCATAATCCTTCATATGATATAGATTTATATATTTGTATATGGTGCTCATTTTATCAACTGACCAATATTTTGTACGTGTGTATAAACCAGGGGCCTCCAAACTTTTCAGTCCGAGGGCCGCATTAACTATTAAATTTCAGTTCGGGGGCCAGTTTCTTCCAGGTATGTCTGGGCAAAGTTCCTCAGCCATCACTAACAAACATTTTTTCCGTGGACAAAAAGATCTCCACGGGCCGGATGAGAGGACATCGCGGGCCGCATCCGGCCCGCGGGCCGTAGTTTGGAGACCCCTGGTATAAACTAATGCAAGTATCCACAAGTGCAACGATTTACTGATACTCAAGGTGACGCTTTTTATCTAAACCAACGAAATCCCACATGCTA
Source organism: Physella acuta (assembly GCF_028476545.2). NCBI lineage: Eukaryota > Metazoa > Mollusca > Gastropoda > Physidae > Physella > Physella acuta. The sequence continues at coordinate 279,854 of NW_026732788.1, forward strand.
TTTTTCAAAATGGTTTCAAAAATAAAATTACGTATTGCATTTATTTACTATCCTATTTAGTTTGTACAATTAACCAAACATATTTTACTGTAGTTGACTCACAGGAGCAAACAAAAACACTTGAAATAAGGTTAGATAATTAACAAATTTTCATGTCCTGAAAATTATCTTTTATTTCGATTCATCTTTGATTTCATCTTCTTAAGAAAAAGAAATAGGTGTTTCATATTTTAAAAATAAAAATTCAATGTTATTTCTGTATATAATTTGCCCATCTTAAATAAACCATATAACAATTTGGCTTCGACACAGCGATTCGTCGACGATGTTTTTCGAAAACAGATTTTGAAAACAACTTTTTTAAAGAATGTAACGAAATGTTTTTTGACATAATTAATATTGATTTTAAATTTAAAGAATTTTCAACGCAAAAAAAATGTTAGGCTATATTTAGCAGAGTAATCTTGTAGTTATGCCACTTACGGAAATAATTTAGAAAAAAAAAGCAGTTTATTTCGATTGTGTTTAGTTAGTCTACTTTTGTTTGTTTTTAATAGTAAACAACGACTACCCTAGATTTTGTTACTGATTCCTTCCCGTACTTTTTGTTACTAATAGCTTAAACCTAAAAGAAGGGATTATGTGCACATGTTGGAATTATGTTCCTGTTTCCAAATGACCTCTCGTAGTTTTCACATATATTTATATTTTTTTCATTTTGTTTTTGTAGATAAAGTTGTCTCACGTGTCAATGGATTACTTGTATCTAGGATATTTATATTATTCTTAATCTTTTCTAGTTTCTCAACTGATCTAATATGCAGAAATCGAAGTCGAAGATTAAAAATTTAAACCCATACCTAACAATAACCTTAAGCCTAGCCTTTAGGATACGTTATCGTTATCAGATCAGCGATTCAACTCAACGTGTTTAGCTCCAGTTAAGTTAATCAGTAGCCTAAGTAATGAAACGATACCGACTCGGTATCAATAGAAATCTCTTCAACAAAACAAAGACTTCGCCGCCCAACCTCCTAAGTGGGTCACCTATTTATAGATCTCAACGCTGATAATGAGCGAGGCAAGCGCGCGCTAGCACGAGAGGGTTGGGGGTGTAGGTGTGTCTAATTCACGAAAACAAAAATAATACTTGAGTGTGTCAGCGGGGAAAGGTGTTGTGTAATTTAGAGATCACAGGGCATGAGAGTTTGTTAAATATCTCCGGTCTGTGTTGCTGTTTGCTGGGAGGGTTGTGTTGAAGTTCCTGGTTCCATTTTTTGTGTTGTTTCAACAATATGCTACTTTATTTTGACAAGCGGTCTTTTGCTAACAGTGGAGGAAAAAAATAACTTTTGCTTTGACATAGTGCTCATCATACAAAACTTTGGTAGTTACATGTACACTGTGTGGCTTATCGACAGTGTTTCTTCCAGACTTTTTGCTCCGGGGGGGGGGGGGGGGGGCACTTGAAATTTTCGGGGGGGGGGGGCGGCGGACTGTAGACTTTCTTCGGGGGTGGGGGGGCGGACACTGTTAAAAGTATATATTTTCTATATAAATTATATAAATTTCATTTCGTTTGGGGGGGGGGGGGCGGTAGAGAGATGCCTGGAAGAAACTCTGCTTATTGAAACTATTTAGATTTATTAGTATAGCTGTTCTAACATTGGATCTAATCCCCTGAAATCCAGTCTGTTCTGATCATAACCCTAATCCTAACACAAATCTATACCGGTTAAAAATGTTAAATCATTATTACATTAACGAGATTGGGTTCGCATTTAATTAAGTAAACGTTCGCTGCAAGGCTCAGTGGTCTTGATATTATAAGAATGACTACAAAGTATACGTTTATATAATCTCAGAAGTGATACAACGGTCAGTATAATGTGTTATAGCCTTTATATTGGAGAAATTGAAAATGGTTCTATAGCCTTCAGATTGAAGACATTGAAAATGGGCATAAATGGAAAGGTCAGTATAAGGTTGTGTAGTCTTTATATTGAATGGAATGGTCAGTTTAAGCTTTGACAGTCTTTCTTGTCTTTAAACCAACTTTCCGGCAAATCTTGATTAACTAAATGACATAATTTTCTCATACAGCAATACATGAAGATATAACACATTATACAAGATATTACACATAATGAATTAAGATATGAAACACAAACATAAATTTATAAAACATAATACAATAAGATATTGCACATAATACAGTAAGGAAATAACTCAATACAAGATATACGCCATAATACAGGAAGATATGAAACAGAATACATAAAAATATAAAATATTATACATGAATACATAAAACATAATTCATATAATCATATAAAACATAATACATGATACATGACGATATACACAATGCAGGCAGACATAAAACATATTTTTAACAAACCTAACAACAGGTAGACAGACGTATTCAATAACTAATGAGACTGACACTCATTAAAGAACGTTTACCTGCCACAGAGGTAACCTTTAATAAACAACTAATACACGTACAACGTTTTCCTGGTGATAGGTTAAACTTCCAGTACTCTTAGCAACACGTTTGTTAGTAAATCTTTGGTAAAACAACTAGTTAAAGTTTTTATTTCTACATCAAAATTATTTTGGTAAAATAACTATTTATACTTTTTTTCTACATCGAAATTATTTTGATAAAACAACTATTTAAAGATTGAAATTATTTTGGTAAAATAACGATTTAAACTTTTTATTTCTACATCGAAATTATTTTGATAAAACAACTATTTAAAGTGTTTAGTTATGCGTATGAATTATTTTGTATAAAATCTTTTTATTGACAAATTTATTTTTATCTTTTGAATAAAATAATAATTTCATGCTTGATAATGGATAGCACATTTAAAGTATCTGAGTTATATTTACGCCCTGATAACGATGTATATAAGAACACGAGCTAGAAAACTTCTAACGGTTATAAAATAAACTTAAATCTGCGTTAATCTATTGAAATTTTAAAAATAATTTTGAATAGAATCAATTATTTGAAAAAACAGTTAATACTAAAAACATTATAAGCGTCTGATTTTTATTTTAAAATAATCTCAGAATATTTCTTCTGACCGACTTCGCCAAAAGATGTACGATAAAAACTAACCTGGCTAGAAAATTGGTGTCGTAGGGATTTATGTATATGTATGTGTACTGCTTTTAATTCACTAATTAATTTTTTAACCAGTTTCCAAAAACGAAATATAGAAAGTTACATTTTAAGTTAGTATTTCGATTTTATTTAATTAGATATGTTTGATATTGTTTTTAGTATAATTTTAAAAATGCGTTTCTTGTGAATAATAAATTGTTAAAAAGTAAAATTTAAATTTAAAAAAAATAGACAAAATATCTTAAGAAACCTTTTGAGAATAATTAAATTTCTAATTTTTAACAATAAAGTATGAATACAAATCAAAGAATCAAATATATACAGCATAAATAGACCTAATAAAATGTTAAAAGAAATGTATTGAAGAAAACCTCTATTAAAAGCAGAAGGAACAATATTGAAAGCTGCACACAATTTGTTAATTTAACGGTGAATTAAGGCTGGTAGCAGCGACTGACAGAAACATGCAACATTAGCTACAACTACAAACATATACAGCCGTGTGCAAAGAACTACATCAAACAGATGACGGTAACTACAATTACACAAATCAACAGCATCCAGAACGAACATAAAAAGTCCGTACAAAAGTATTAGCATTTGATAGTATAACAATAAATGTAATGTTTCTGACAGAACTCAGAACTAGCAATATAATTATGAATATATGACAGTTATAACAATAGATGTAAAATTATCTGACAGAACTAGCAACAAAGTAGTTAATTAACATCTTACATCAATATCGACAAAAGAATTAATATCTTACAGTGCTAATAATGCAAGAATCGCAATACTAACAACAAAAGTATTAATATCCGACTTTACTGGCAATTAGACGTTTTATCTGATAGTACTAAAATCCCCAGTTAAATATAATTTTGCATTCTAAATCACCGCTGTTAAACTCTTTAACCTTTAACCTTTAATCACCATGTTATTACATGTCATACTTGGTGAAACAAAAGTGAGCTTAATTAATTACCAAACCAATCACTGAAGCGTGTAAATTTAAAATTACTGGTTTAATTATTTTTTATATGATGTAAAAAAATTATGTTATAAATTAAAGCAAAACTTGGTGTATTTGTTTAAAAGTAAGTAAAAAGTTGAATTAAATTTGGATGAGCAGCACGATTTCAATTTTGAAAGCATTTTTGTTTTTGCTTCATTCGATTGGTTTTCCAAAAGTTTGATTAGTTATTTATCGTTGTAATATTTTTTTTTCCTATCTAGCAGTAGCACATTTTCTATTAAAAAGAAATTTTCCAATATAAAAGCCACATTTTTAAAAATTCTTTTTAAATAATTCTTTTGTAGCCAGCAATAAAATAAAATATTGGAACATTGATTGATTTAAATAAATAAAAAAATCAATTCAACTCAAAGAGTTCCTGTCTTGATCATCGATCGCAAAAAAATCAATAAATATGAATAATCCAGGAGAATTTAAAACGTTGAAAATGGATGCGGGCTTTTTATTCGTCATTTTAAACTTTTATTAGATGCAGTTGCTGTATTCTTGAAAAATCTAATAAAGTCGGTCGCTTTACTTTGTGTTTATTTTTGTTTGTGTTTAGTCTTCTTCTTCTTTTTTGTTCTTAATTTTTTGTTGGAAGATATCCCCTCCAGCACAATTAAGTATAAGCGTCAACTGGCCATTGACTCCGATTTCAGCCTGTCTTTCTCTTTGGATTTGCTTGCGTAGCCTTTGTCCAACCGAGAAAAAACTACAGGGCAGCAGTTGTTTGGAGTTGTCTCTCCTAGAAGAGTAGCTGTCCCCAGCTAACGAGCCTCATCTGACCGGCTTGAGACTTTCGGTTTAGCAACCATGAGCTTCACCGACTCGACCACGCCGACCTCTTTTTGTTTTTAGTGATTTTGAAGATTTGTTTGGCTGAAATTAATATAGAATCAATAACTTAGTCAATGTTTTAATGTAAAGTCAAATTTGTTTGAGTTTTAATGTAGTATTTTTTATCTTCTCTCGGTTTCTGCTATTTAGAATACGGAGTAGAGAGGAAGTATTGTAATCGTGCAGGAAATAGATATCAAAATTTTGACAGATCTGGACGTTTAAACCTTCCTCAATTGGAAAATCCCAGTTTGAAATCGTTGTCTGTATGTGTGTGTGGTTGTGTGTGTGTGTGTTTCTTTGTAAACACGATGTGTCATTTATAAATACCGTCCGTTTTATTTAGCTGGACACATTTTCAAAGAATAAGAATGTTTAATAAATAGTGTAAAAAAACACTGCTGTAGTAGATATTTAAAAAAATATCAACGTGTGAAAAAAAAACCTGCCCAACCCCCTCCCCCTTAATTGCGGGGTGTGGCGGCACGGTAGTTATGCCCCTATTTTTTAGTAGGCGCGAGTGGTATCTTACTCCATTCTGTATTTCTCAAAAAATTTCCGCATTAATAATTTGATATCATCTATTCCTAAAGCAGAGTTTTCAAAGAAGTTTTCGCCTCCAGATATATACGTTTTCTTATCCGTTATGGTTTGGAACTTGAAAACGAAAGTTTCCCCAGTTCTTCAAAAATGAGGTGTTTTCAACTTGACTAGTATATAAAGTAGGGCCTACAAGTTTTCTTTGAGTTTATTATACTCTGGTTGGGTGCATTTAGTTTGTGTGCACAAGATTTGATTTTACAATATTTTGTTTAACTTACTTCATCTGTCTGTCGTGCTTTGAGCTTCGTCATGGATCGAAACTACCAAGCGAAATTTTGATCACTTCTAACCGACTTAACAATTAATGATTTAATAATTAAAAGATTAAACATTTACTTGTGTCATGGTTCATGTCATAGGGTGTTGTCCTGGAGTCTAACTGACAAATTTTTCTGAAACTTGGCGCGTGGATCAAGATCCGATGACAATGCAATTTAAAATCAATTTGACTTAATTAGATACCTAATTAATTTTTAAATTATTAATTACAATTTCCTATTTAGAGTACTATACTATGTATTGAATACCTTAACTATAATTTAAGAAGTGAACCACATTTTTTTCAGTGATTTAAATATTAGTTCGTTATTATATATTTAAAATGCTATTAAAACGTTTTTATTGCATTTTTTAAAAATAAAAATGAAAAAAAGTAAAATAAAATAAACATGGTTATAATAACAAGCTTTAATTTTTAATGCACTAAAAATAAGAAAATAGAATAAAATTATTCAAATATCTAATAGCATAACTAGCTATATAGATCTACCTAAAAATAAGAGATTGGCTGATCGTTTAGCTACAAATAGGTATGGAGTTGCAAATAAACATTAATTCTTTCAGTTTTAGCAGTATGTGAATAACGGTGTAGTTACATGAGTATTTTATTGTATTCGGTACCTAGCGTATATAAAAGTGTTTTCAGACCGTTATATATTTTTAAACGTGTCTATTTCCAAACTTTTAAATACATACTTTAACTGATTAATCTTTTAATTTTTTATATAGGGTTTCATTCACATTTTTAAAGAAAATAATTTTATTTTCACCTTTTTTTGTGCATAAATAAAACCTTGCCTTTTTCATCAAAATTAAAATCTGATCTTTTTTAAAAAAAATTCTATTTAAAGGCAGTGAATGTATTGATTACAGAGATATGATGTTTAAATCGGTAGGAATTCTGGTGCAGAATGTGCGCCTTGATCAAATGTTTACAAGAATTTTTTTAAAGTGAATAGCCATCGAACTGTAGTATCGCCTGGCCAAACATATGTTTATTATAGGAACTATTACATCGATTTTAGAAAAAAAAAGTGTTTGTGAGATTAAAACTTCTGTTTAAAGCCTTAAATAAACAAAAGTGAATCCACCACTTTGTTGTCTTTTCTCGTGATATTTTTGTTGGACTCCAACACGGTGTTTGTCAACATTGGAGATCAAAGACACATCGTAATTGTCACATTTTAAAATAAATATTATTCTTGGTTTTGTAGTTCGTTGTACAAACCATCCGTCATAAACGAACTAAATTACTGGATTTGTATTGTAGGGTATTTCTTTAATGAGATAATTTGTTAGATTATTTTAAATTTAAAAAATAAAATATTTATCTAGTCCATTAAATGTTTTTGAATGATGCTACTTAAGCCGCGGTAGAGATTGGAAATAAAGTGGGTTTTATTATTACAAGCTTTTATTTTACTCACTGTCTCTGTCTGTCGTCAGTCTAAATCGAAACGCCCGAGCGAAATTACGGGCACCTCTAAATGACCGATATGGTTTTTCTTTATAGTAATTTAAATAGTAGTGTACAATTTATTTCCTACTTTTAGTGCAGTATTATATAAAAGCTTGTTATTAAAACGTTTTTTATGAATTTTTTTTTTGTTTTCAGTAGTCAAAATTAGTGTACGTTTTGTTTCTACATGTAAAATTTAGTTTGCCTTATCTAATCATACGTCACTCCCTGAAATAAAATTTTGCTATGTTATTCTGTAAGTCATTCCAAGAAAACCCACTTCGCTGTCATAAAATTGTAATTGTCACACCCAGTTAGGTCATTGTGTTTTTGCGCGCGTGTGTGTGTGTGTGTGTATGTGGGCTTGTGCGTGTGTGTGCGTGTGTGTATGTGTGTGCATGTGTGGGGGGGGGGGGGGGGGGCTTGTGCGTGTGTGCGCGTGTGTATGTGTGCGTGTATATATATATATATATATATATATATATATATATATATATATATATATATATATATATATATATATATATATATATGTCTATATGAGTGTGTATGTATGTGTGTGACTTCATGCAGGCTAAATATTGTGTTCTGCCCTCACGTTTAAAAGCTTCGTCCATTTAATGACGTCACGATTTTTTGGCTTCCTTCTCCCCCAACCTCTTCCAAACCTCTCCCTCGCCCTCTATTGTAACGACAGAAATTCTTTTTTCTCAAGTTCCATTATTTTTCTTATTCTTCTTATTTTAATTTTATTTAAAATCATTTTCTTCCATTTACTCCGTGCCGATGTAAGGTAGTTATTTATACAGCTTCAACATACATAGTTATCCAATTAACGAAGCAACCGTGAAATTATAGTCAGAGGCATCATAATGTAAAATCTTTTATTCGCTAGAAAGCACAGGTAACCTACCTGTGGTGTTTTATTTTGCGCGCTGTACACGTTTTAAAATATATCACTTTTTACTCAAAATGTGCATTAATTTTATTTAGAAATACTACTAGAACATAATCCTGATATATACAAGCCAATGTGCGCACTTCTCTCTCTCTCTCTCTTTCTGTGTCCGCAACATTTTTGAGGCGATGTGATCAGTATGTTCAGCGATATAAGGCGAACTAAAAGATACGGATGTTTGTTGAAAATAACATTGTGGATGTTATAAGTCTATAAACTAAATTTTATTTAAAGAAGGATAATAAAAATAAAGGCATATTCGAATGTAGAAACACATTTTTAACTTAAGTTACCAATTACTTTTTTTATAAAATATTTTTCTCAAACAAGTATAACATTAAAATTTATAGGCCTATTATTCAAATGTAACCGCTACTGACGGCTAGTAATATATAATCAGTGTGGCTAACGAATAATGTTACACATACATAGCTGAAGAGTTTAGAGGAAATATTGTAGGAGAAATACACGCATAAGTTGTTAACACATATTGAATTTGATTGCGAGAAATCAAGTTAGATAAAATATATTGTTGATTCTAAATGTAATGTATAATCATGTTATCAATGCTTCTAGAAGCTCTGAACATCTTCCCACATCATGTCTTCATTCTTTCTTAATGCATGACATTTTATATCAGACAATCCCATTTTATCTATGTATATGGTGTCCGGAAGTACTTACGTGTGGCGACCTTTGAACCACATTTACTTTGTTAAGATTAGACTGATTATAATTTTAAAGACATTTAGCAGCATACATTTAAAATATATTCATTTTCAGTATCTTGAACTTATTATATCATATATAATGGCATAGTTTAGTCCCTTCCACTAAGGTAGTCAGTGGTTTATCGTGTGTGGGGATGATATAAAGCAATAAATAACACTGGCTTTGATATTGTAATCTTATTTTGATAAAATTAATGTGATATTTTAATGTTCGTTTTACATACATTTGTTGTGTTGTTTACGTTTGTTAAGATAAAATAAAGAACACTGGAAAAATGAATTTAAATGTGTGAGATTTTCTTTAAAGTTTAAAGGTAAGCCTTTCAAATAGGTATTCGGATGTCCGGTGTATGCACTTTTCACAGGTAAATATGGAGAGAGGGAGGGGGTTAGGGTATGAAGGAGATAGAGAAACGTTGTGTGATGTAGCGCAATTAGAGTTTTAGAGCAATTAACAGAATGGCTATATCCCACCAAACAATGAACGAAATGGCTTTCATATACACTATATATATATATATATATATATATATATATATATATATATATATATATACACTGCTGATTTGATTCCAGTTGTCTAGATAACGTCCTGTCCTTGAGCCTATTAGCTGTGTGGAGAGAAGAAGGGGGAGGGTCTGATGGGTAACATCTGGCACATCTCATCTTACTGCCAAGGCGTTTTGTTTGGATCTCCCAATGGTCTATAAGACTACGGAGCCATATATAAATAAATGAATAAATAAATAAATAAATAAATATATATATATATATATATATATATATATATATATATATATATATATATATATATATATATAGGGGGGGGTGTGCGTGTGTGTATTTGTGCATGTACATTATATATTCGAGTGGTTGGCAACAAAACATCCACCAGTCTACTTCAACACCACTAAAAACGCCACCATATGCTAACCAAAGACGCCTTGAGATGTAAATCTTAGATAAGAAAACTAAAATGGAGTGACGTATGACTGATGGAGCGACAGACCACCACTGAATAAATAACACCAGCCCGGACCGCGGCTAAACGCATGCAGACTTGCATGAACGCGCACCACGACCCGTTGCTCCGGGCAACGCCACGTCGAGGGGGCCTCGCTACCTGTCAGGCTAGTGACGTCATCGGTCACGTGGCTCTCTGGAGAAGCGGGTCAGTGGTTTATGGTGGTGGGTGTGTAGTGTGGCGCGGCACACACGGTCTACACACTAGGCTATGTAGGTTATCTAAGGCATTATGTAATCTGCGATATCTTACATAGATAAAAGGCCTTAGTTTGACGTCGACCAACGTTAGGCTACATATTAAAGCCGTTTTTTGTACATTAAAATCCTTCTGCATTTTTTTTTCATGTTTAGTAACAAAGTAGGATTTTTTACGAAATACATCTGGCTGATTTATTTAATTTAATTTAATTTAATTTTATTTTGTTGGTCTCTCTCGTGGTCAGAATATCGATTATGATGTTACGAAAAAACAAATTTAATTTATAACCGGAAAATTTTGTGCTGTATTTTCTAACGTCGCAGCAAGCCTACAAATCACCATCACCACACAACACATATAATCATAACGACAGGACATACATATGATAAACAAAAGAACACACAAAATCAGGAAAGTGCCTACATACCATCACTACTTGACATAAGGACATAGTGGTATTAAATAACAAAACATCCTACAGTGTATCATTAACAATCATACACATTCATTTAAAATTCACACACCTTACCCATTTTACTTCACAAAATAATGTTACACTTCTTAAGAAAAGTTTTTCAGAAAAAAAAATGTATAAACCACTTGAGACAATTATTCATCCAACCATGCATCCAACCATTCATCCAACCATTCATCCAACCAGTCATCCAACCATTCATCCAACCATTCATCCAACCATTCATCCAACCATTCATGCAACCATTCATCCAACCAGTCATCCAACCATTCATCCAACCATTCATCCAACCATTCATCCAACCATTCATGCAACCATTCATCCAACCAGTCATCCAACCATTCATCCAACCATTCATCCAACCATTCATCCAACCATTCATACAACCATTCATCCAACCATTCATCCAACCATTCATCCAACCATTCATCCAACCATTCATCCAACCATTCATCCAACCATTCATACAACCATTCATACAACCATTCATCCAACCATTCATCCAACCATTCTTCCAACCATTCATCCAACTATTCATCCAACCATTCATCCAACCATTCATCCAACCATTCATCCAACCATTCATCCAACCATTCATCCAACCATTCATCCAACCATTCATCCAACCATTCATCCAACCATTCATCCCATCATTCATCCAACCATTCATCCAACCATTCATCCAACCATTCATCCAACCATTCATCCCATCATTCATCCAACCATTCATCCAACCATTCATCCCATCATTCATCCAACCATTCATCCAACCATTCATCCCATCATTCATCCAACCATTCATCCAACCATTCATCCAACCATTCATCCAACCATTCATCCAACCATTCATCCAACCATTCATCCCATCATTCATCCAACCATTCATCCAACCATTCATCCAACCATTCATCCAACCATTCATCCAACCATTCATCCAACCATTTATCCAACCATTCATCCCATCATTCATCCAACCATTCATCCAACCATTCATCCAACCATTCATCCAACCATTCATCCAACCATTCATCCAACCATTCATCCAACCATTCATCCAACCATTTATCCAACCATTCATCCCATCATTCATCCAACCATTCATCCAACCATTCATCCAACCATTCATCCAACCATTCATCCAACCATTTATCCAACCATTCATCCCATCATTCATCCAACCATTCATCCAACCATTCATCCAACCATTCATCCCATCATTCATCCAACCATTCATCCAACCATACATCCAACCATTCATCCAACCATTCATCCAACCATTCATCCAACCATTCATCCAACCATTCATCCAACCATTCATCCAACCATTCATCCAACCATTTATCCAACCATTCATCCCATCATTCATCCAACCATTCATCCAACCATTCATCCAACCATTCATCCAACCATTCATCCAACCATTTATCCAACCATTCATCCCATCATTCATCTAACCATTCATCCAACCATTCATCCAACCATTCATCCAACCATTCGTCCAACCATTCATCCAACCATTCATCCAACCATTCATCCAACCATTCATCCAACCATTCATCCAACCATTCATCCAACCATTCATCCCATCATTCATCCAACCATTCACCCAACCATTCATCCAACCATTCATCCAACCATTCATCCAACCATTCATCCAACCATTCATCCAACCATTCATCCAACCATTTATCCAACCATTCATCCCATCATTCATCCAACCATTCATCCAACCATTCATCCAACCATTCATCCAACCATTCATCCAACCATTCATCCAACCATTCATCCAACCATTCATCCAACCATTTATCCAACCATTCATCCCATCATTCATCCAACCATTCATCCAACCATTCATCCAACCATTCATCCAACCATTCATCCAACCATTTATCCAACCATTCATCCCATCATTCATCCAACCATTCATCCAACCATTCATCCAACCATTCATCCCATCATTCATCCAACCATTCATCCAACTATTCATCCAACCATTCATCCAACCATTTATCCAACCATTCATCCAACCATTCATCCAACTATTCATCCAACCATTCATCCAACCATTCATCCAACCATTCATCCAACCATTCATCCAACCATTTATCCAACCATTCATCCCATCATTCATCCAACCATTCATCCAACCATTCATCCAACCATTCATCCAACCATTCATCCAACCATTCATCCAACCATTCATCCAACCATTCATCCCATCATTCATCCAACCATTCACCCAACCATTCATCCAACCATTCATCCAACCATTCATCCAACCATTCATCCAACCATTCATCCAACCATTCATCCAACCATGCATCCAACCATTCATCCAACCATTCATCCAACCATGCATCCAACCATTCATCCAACCATGCATCCAACCATTCATCCAACCATGCATCCAACCATTCATCCAACCATTCATCCAACCATTCATCCAACCATCCTGCAACCACTACACAGCTCCTACCCCATATAACACAATGTAAGAAAAAAAAAACCACCCCTATCTCGCTTCTTTGGCTCGACCTCTAAGACAATAAAAACACACACAGCAAACTCTCATTCATTTATTTGTACACAGTTCTATAGACAAGAGATTCACAATATTTTTACAAAAGTAAATGGATGATGTGGCCTAGCGGTAGAGCGCTAGACTGCTAACCTGCAAGTCTCGAATCTGTGTTAGCAGAACGTACATGAGTTCACTCAGGTCTATTGGGTACCTAGCTCACGTTAGAAAAAGTAATGCCATTTGGTGCATAGAGAAAGTCATCCTAAACTCTCAACTACAGTATGTGACTTTTTGGGATATTAAACCATGTAAGGTGTGCAAAGATATGAATGATGTTAATCGCAGTGCTGACGATAATGGTGGTCATGATAAAGTTGTGGAGGTGATAATGTTGACGTTAATGTTTAGGATGACGAAGGTGTTGAAATTGATAGTGAGCCTGCTGATATTGATGACGATGCTCGTATTGAAGATGATTGGTACCGTCTGCCATCTTGGTGCCATGCTTGTCATGCTATCGTTTTCAATCGCCCAAATTAGTAGTTTTTAAACAACCTTAATGGGTTGGCGTGGTCGAGTCGGTAAAGCTCATGGTTGCTTATGGGCAGATGAGGTTTTGTTAGCTGGGGACAGGCACTCTTTTAGGAGAGACAACTCCAAAATCAAACAACTGCTGCCTTGGTTGGACAAAGGCTATGGAAGCAAATCCAAAAAGAAAAGCAGGCTGAAATCGGAGTCAATGTCCTCAATGGCGCATAACCAGTTGACACGTATACTTAATTGTGTTGTAGGGAGATCCCTTCCAACACCAAAATTAAGAACGAAAAAGAAGAAGCTATCCTTTTATCCCTATAATGCACAACACATTTAAGCCCTACAGAAAGCTCCCTCCACTATTTTTGACCAACATGCAAAATAAAATGTAGTTTATTAATTATGCGTGATAGAGCTACTAAATAACATACAAATATTAGCAGGAAGTGGCCTAGCGGTAGAGAGCTAGACTGCTAACCCGAGAGTCTCGAGTTCGAATCCGAGTTCAAATAAGTGAACGTCCCTCTGATGAGTACCTAACTTACGTTAGGGAAACAAAGGCGGCTGGGCATAATGCTGATAACACTATCCCTACATGTGCCGAGGTCAACGGATCAGATGAACTCTACTTCATCTGCTCAATGTGTCTTGGGCACGAACGAGACTATTAGAAGATTAGCAAGAAGGCCGTATTAATTCTCAACCGTGCTGTTCACATACTTATGATACTAACTGCATGGGCCGCTTGAGATTTTCCCAGAGGTTAAAAGAAGAGAAAATTTAAAAAAAAAGAATTTGAATGAAACTGCACATCGCTAAAACATAAAACGACCCCTCTCTATAAAGGATAGTGCGCATAAAATATCACACAAATCAGATATTTTCAAATCATTACACTAAAATATATACGTTTATATTCAAATGTCAGCAGAATAACACCGATTATAAATTATATCGTATTTATTGGAACGGACTCCAATTACCCATAATTCAATATACAATTTTGTTATACAAGATCCGTGATCACTTGTTATATCTTTCTTTGAAAAAAGTTTTGTAGTCATCATTTGTGATATAAATAAAAACAACTTAAAAAACTAAAGGCGGTGTTATAGATTTGCTTTATAACTCTACTCCATCCTGTATAATAAAATATAACAATATAATAAATCCCCACACAATACATAAGCTTTATGTATATTTTTAAAAATGAAATTATATTTTATTATTATTTCTAAGTTGCTGTTAGTGACAATAGATTTGATTTAGATTTATTGAATCTTCAAAATGGTGAACGTTCCAAAACAAAGACGTACCTTCTGCAAGGGCGAGAAATGCAAAAAGCACACAATACATAAAGTTACTCAGTACAAAGCAGGAAAGGCGTCCTTGTATGCCCAAGGTAAAAGACGTTATGACAGAAAGCAGAGCGGTTATGGGGGTCAGTACAAGCCAGTTTTTAGAAAGAAGGCTAAAACCAACAGAAAAATTGTCCTTCGTATGGAGTGCACTGAATGTAAATATAGGAGACAATTACCAATCAAGCTCTGCAAACACTTTGAGTTAGGAGGAGACAAGAAAAGAAAGGGACAGATGGTTATGTTTTAAGATAAATAAAATCTGGACAATTGAAAAAAAAAAAAATTCTCCCCAAAATGGAACGATATGACTATTATTAATTACACTAATGATGTGAAGCTAATTAAGTTAATTAATCTGTATTCAAGTCTATAGATCCTACCTCAGTCCACCCAGCTACGATGGGTAACTAGCTCACGTTAGGCAAAGTAAAGGTAGCTAGACATAGTGTTGACCACATCATCCCTACAAATGTCGAGATCAAGAAATATATGAACTCTACTTCATCTGCCCCAAGTGTAACGGGAGCGAACAAGAAAAAGAAGAATTAACTTACTTTTAAAATCTCATTAAAAAATTAAAAAACTCAAAGATGTAATTAATTTTTTAAGCCAACGTGTTATGTCTTAACTAAGATAATTACTTGTTGGATAATTAACTTTCTGAGAGAACAATTATAAAAAATAATCATTTGGCACGATCGGAAGACTTGTTTTTAAAAATGTTAATTAGTATTTTAATTTTTTAATGTGGTTTCTTGATAGTAATTGCTTCGAATTCTAACGAAATAAGCTGATGCAATAATTTAAATATGTGTATAACTATAGCAGCAGCTTACGATCGGAGGGGGCTAAGTGTAATTCGTTCGATGCCGGAAAATAATTTTTCACAATGAATTTTATATTTTATATTTTAAACATACATACACACACACACACACATACACACACACACAATGCACTCCTCATACATACACCACGTAAAGAAAATAAATAGATATCCCTTTATTGAAAGAAAGTATCTACTTAGAACTACAATATTTTTATGTTTTTTATGCATTTTTACTTTCTCGTTTACGAAGTATAGAGGAAGTATTGTAATCGTACAAAAAATCGAAATCGGGATTTTTACAAATCTCGACGTTTTACACCTTCCTGAGTCGGAAAAACATAGTTTTGAAAGTTTGTCAGTATGTTTGTGTGTGTGTGTGTAGTCTGTGAGTCTGTAAAAACGATAGCTTGGTTGGTAAAATTTCAAAATAATTATTATATCAAATGTGTAGTTTTGTACCAGCTATTCAGCGATTTCCGGTGACCGGAATTAGAATTTATTCTACTTTTGGGTTTTCAAAAGCCGATAATTTGAGTACGGTTTCTGATAGATAAACCAACGTTCTCATAAAAGTAAAAGATCTAAATCACTGCATTCTCTCGAACTTTAAGTAACTTCCGTTTACCGGAATTTATGCTATTTCCGATTTTTCACAAAAAAGGCGAATGAATTTATAAAGTACTAATAATCAGCCTGTAATACACATAGCTTGCTCTTCACTTAGTGCGCAAGTCTTTTTTCTACAAGATTCTATTATATTTTAAAAAGTTTAAGTAATTATAAATTGATTAAAAATCATATCTATATTCAGTATTGCCATCTCCCGTAGTTTTATATACCATTATTCGAGAAATTTTAGTAGAGATCACTCCTGCTTTATACATTTAGTGTTTACAAAATGTGTTTTACCATATAAACGTGCGACATTGACAATTTTTCACCCGTGGTTAACCTTTAAGGCTGCATGTATGAACATAGTACCCAAGATTTGTCTCATCTATATATATAATTCTCTTCTGTGAGACGTTAGAAAACAAGCTGTAAGAGCGCCGAGCAGTCCCCTCTTTTCCTCTCTAGGCATATCGCAACCACCCCCACACCCACATGGTCTGGTGAGCTGTAGTTCACGCTAAATGTTTACATCGTAGAGCCGGGTTTAGTAACGGCTACTAGGGGCAGATAATTTAGTTTAAAACTATTTTATACTTAGGGGTAGTAACTAAGTGGAGGCTGCTTTCACGTGGGGGGGGGGGGGGGGGGGGGGGGGGTAGGGGTTGAGTGAAAGGAGGGTTTTAGTGTTTTAAAGCAAATATTTTCAGTGGCAGCAGTGGTACTGTCGAATTCACAAATTATGAATTACTGAAAAGTAGAAAATAAAACAACTAAATAACGGCGTATGATACGCCGCGGGTCGGCTCGTATGTTATGTATCAAGTCAGAGCGCATACATGCATGTGTATATGTACGTACACGTGTGTGTGTGTGTGAATGTGTGTTTGTGTGTGTGTGTGAATGTGTGTGAGCGTGAGTACTTGTATACTTGCATGACTGTATATGCTTAGAAGTGTATACGTGTCTAAGTAAGTACGTGTGAATACGTGGGCTTATGTGTACTTGTGCATGAGTACTTGTGTACATGTATGTGTTTGGAGAGGAGATTAAAGATGGACTGTATGCCTTGGACCAACTCTTTAATGAGAATTAAAAGGTGGGGGGAAGGGGGGGGGGGGTGATCTAGTCTCACTGCTAAATTATATCTACTACAACTCCCAACTCCAGATTTACTTCAACTTGTATGAGTTGAACGCTCAGATGACCCACTTATATTGTTTACAACTTTCCAACTATATCCATAGATTTAATTCAGACTTGTATGAGTTTGACGCTCAGTTGACCCACTTATATTGTTTACAACTTTCCAACTATATCCATAGATTTAATTCATCTTGTATGAGGATGACGCTCAGATGACCCACTTATATTGTTTACAACTTTCCAACTATATCCATAGATTTACTTCAGACTTGTATGAGTTGAACGCTCAGATGACCTTGATTTCTTGTTTACAGCTTTCCAGATTTCTATGCCATGTTGTTTTTAGCCTCCCACCATTAGTGAGTGATAAGGAATTGTTAAGGTTAACATTGACAGAATGTCATGAGTTTATCACAGTAGCGTAGCGAGGGGGGGCAGGGGGGACATATGTCCCCGGGCGCCGACCTTAGGGGGGGCGCCAAATTGAAAGTTTGAGGGGGGTGCAAATGAAAAGTTCGAGGGGGGGGTGCAAATCGAAAGTTTGAAGGGGGGTGCAAATGAAAAGGTCGTGGGGGGGGGGGTGCAAATCGAAAGTTCGAGGGGGGGTGCAAATCGAAAATTAGCTCCCAAGGGGGCGCCAAATTGAAAGTATGTCCCCGGGCGCCGGGAAGGGTCGCTACGCCTCTGGTTTATCATTGGGAGAGTAATTAATAGTATGTTAATGCTTAAGTGTAATTGATATTTGTTTTGACAAGCTGTCGGTAATAGCATACTTGGTACCTTTTTCTTAATGACATGTTTTCTAAAAATAGTGCTAATAGCATATAGAGTACCTTTTTCTTAATGAACGATTTCCTAAAAAATAGTGCTAATAGCATATAGAGTACCTTTTTCTTAATGAACGATTTCCTAAAAAATAGTGCTAATAGCATACAGAGTACCTTTTGCTTAATGAACGGTTTCCTAAAAAATAGTCAAATAATAAACATATTTATATTACCAATTTTATTAGGGAAATGAATAATGCCCAGCCCTCCCCTCCCCTCCCACCCCTGCCCTTGAAACCATATCCACCAAACATTAACCGCTTGGTTAAATATCGATTTTCGCCTACCACTGCAATCTCGGCTGTTTTTCTTCTAAAGAACGTATTGACAAAGCCTGACGTAGGCCTGAGTCACGTGCTAGAGACGTGTGGAACCACGGGAGTCTCCACGCTTCAATGAGCACAGGGCGGGGGGGGGGGGGGAGGAGGTGGAGTCTAAATGCGAGTAGGTTCTAGAAGTTCTTTGACTATACAACAAGATCATTTAGGGGAGGCGGAAGTTTAAAATCGTTGAATAGAAGTTGAATTGTACTATAAAAGTGCTAACACTTGAGAAGTATTTTTTTCGGAAAATGAATGGCGATGAGACAAAATTTTAACAAGCGAGGGAATTATATAAATATGTTTTACACAAAATTTATTCATGGTAATTTTAAGAAAATGCGCCATCTTGTCTTATTTATAAAAAATACAAAATAAACGTTTACATATTTGAAGTATATACCAAGAAGGTATCCCAGATATCCCATATATTCCAGATATCCCATATATTCCAGATATCCCATATATTCCAGATATCCCAAATATTACAGACACCTCAGATATTCCAGATATTACATATATCCCAGATATCCCAAATAGTCCAGATATCTCAGCTATTCCAGATATCCCATGTATTATAGATATTACAAATATCCTATATATTCCAGATATCCCATATATCGATATACCTGATGATTTCTCAGATATCTCAGAAATTCTAGATATCCCACATTATATCCCAGATGTTCTAGATGACATCCCACATGATATCCCAGATAAAATCCGTGTTATCTCAGATACCCCATACATCTCAGAGATCTCAGAGATCCCAGATGTTCCAGATATCCCAGATATCCCATTCAGACTGACATCATAGACGCCCGACAGAAGCAACAACCAACAAAGACAGATGCCATCTGCGACTTACGATGGAAAATATCAAAACAAATGTCATCGTTATTTAATTGATATCAAATATTGATTGCCACACCAGGTTCATAGACCTGGTACAGCATCATCACGACTCCATTACCAAAACTTAAGTTCATACTGTGTTTGTGTTTAAGGGCTTGTGCGTACGTGGTTATGCTATGTGTGTGTCTGTGTGTTTATGTGTGTGTGTGTGAGGGCTTGTGCGCATGTGTTTGTGCTATGTTTGTGTGTGTCTGTGTGTGTGTATGTGTATGTGTGTGAGGGCTTGTGCATCTGAGTTTGTGCTATGTGTGTATGTCTGTGTGTATATGTGTATGTGTATGAGGGCTTGTGCGCCTGTGATTGTATGTGTGTATGTTGGTGTGTGCGTGTGAGAGAGAAAGTGAGAGTGTAACGTGCACAATACGTGTTGTTGTTGTTAACGTTGGGCTGGGACTTAGACTAGCTTGGAACTGAGGTGGGGGGGGGAGTGGGGTGAGGGAGTGGAAACTGGGATTAAATGGCCGGAACTAATTTGAGATAAAAATATAATTTCTACCTGTATCTTTGGGGAGGGGAGGAGGTGGTTGGAAGGCTAGGCTGGAATCTTAGAACGGCGGTTGTCCCAGTCTAGGCCACGCCAAACTAGAAGATGACCTTTGAGCTTGGACATTAGAAGACTGTTCTCGAGGTCAGTGTAGGGGTCAGTGTGGGAGTGAAGTACTCACCAGCAGGACAATGGTCAACTCGGTGTAGGTTGCCGACTGAGCTATCAAACCCACTGTAATCTTGTTTGACAGATAATTAGGCAGATTTTATAGCTAAGCTTACAAAAACAAAATTATTACTGCGAATGCAAAATTGACTTTCATTATCGCTGGCTTAATGTATAAATAAATTAGTCTTCAAAGAAAATAAAAAACCTGCTGAAGTTAATAATTTAAACAACTGATTTAAAGTTGGATTCGATGAAGAGTTTATTTTGTATGTGTTAAATATATATTTTTTTAAAACGCCCCCCTCACCTCACCCCCCCCCCCCCCATAGGCTTCACTATCCCCGAAAAGTGGAGACGCCCCTCACCACACTAAGAAGCTACTTGAGAACTACTTAGGCCCTCGCTACTACTTGGCTATCAACACAAACCGGACGCTCAACCCTCGGCCAAGTGTGTGCTTCAGCCTGTGCTGACGTCAGTGTGTAGTCAGGCATGTGTTTCCTGGTTCACGCTGAGTCACAAAACGCCGCGTGTGTATGTTATTATGATTCCGATACAGCGATTTTTTCCAAGAAATAACCGCAACCTCTCTATTTCCCTTTCATATTTGTCGTTAGATTTTTTTCTGTGGAGCATCCTCGTTATTTTATCAGCGGATATTGACCACATGCGAGCACATACACACACACATGCATACACCCATACATACACCACTCACAAACAAACAAATGTATTCTCACAACTCGATACAAAATCTATGAATTTTTTCACAGCTCCCATCTCCTATCGTTGTTACAGACTCCGCCTACTTTCATCTTCTCGATTATGACGTCATATGTGGACTGAATAAATCCATTTAAAAAGCTGACCACTTTCCAAATTAAACTAAAATATACAAACTATCGGCCAACTTTTAAAATGATTTTTATAGACACAACTTGCAAAACGTTGGCCGATAATTTAATAGAACTGTTTCAATTAGAACATAGGCAAATTATTGATAATGAAGAGTATTTTCAAGCGTAGGTTTCAGGATATATTTTGCAAATCCTCAGTTTTTGGTATTAAAAGCACTAAAGGTTATAGCATTTATTTAGATGGTTATATAAAAGCATTCGCTGATTTTTCTAAAAACTAGTTCTTACAATATTAACCAATTAAAATTTTTAATTAATAAATCTTAAGTTGTTTATTAAAAGAATCATTTAACTGACTGGAAATTAAAGAAACTTTCATTATGGTGATTTTCAAATATAAAAAGGGAGTGATCTCCCCGAAAACATTTTTGTAAATTACATTTCTATAAATAGAATAGAATCGCGAAGAAAAAAGAAATTCGCAATAAATGAACATTAACAATGTGTGTATAATATAGAGGAAAAATAGTGCTTTATAAAATAAACATTGATTAATTTTCAAATAGTTAATGAAACATATAATTCAATCAAATTGTATGTCACAGTGCGTTATCATATGAGTCTAGACCAGGGGTCGGCAACCTTTTGAGACCGAAGAGCCAAAAGTCACAATTTATAAAATTTCCCAGTTTTTAAAGAGCCGCCAACACTTTTTTTAATATTATGATATATATATATATATATATATATATATATATATATATATATATATATATATATATATATATATATATATATATATATATATATATGTATATATATATATATATATATATATGTATATATATATATATATATATATATATGTAACGAGACTATTTGCCTGTAGTGCCAAATGTTAACGAGTTCTGCTCGACAACGCCAAATGTTACCGAGTCTAACCACTCATTCTACACAACATCGACCACAGTATAGATACTCGAAGATGCAGGTTCGCTATTGATCCTTTTATTACATGAATCAAAGAAATGCTTCACAATAATATAATGAATCAAAAGGAATGCTTCACAATAATAGTCTGAATCAACTGACCCCCAACAGTCCTCACTAGTCTTCACATAACTGAATGCACATGTCTATCGTCCTTCTTAACACAATACGGCTAACCCGTTCAATAACCAACTTGATACTGCCTCACTGACTGACTGATCGAGAGAGAGAGACCGAGACTGCGAGCTCAGCCGTCGCCTTCCTATATATCCCCTTCGTATTCGTAGTCGTGTTCGGTTCTATCATAATCGTAATCGTAATCGATTCTAATCGTTACATCAGAATGTTAATTACGCCGCTTCTGTCGTACAGTCCGATTTAATAAGCCATCTGCATCCTGTCACATCAAAGTTGACAGACCGTATTGCGTTCTTATCGTATCGCTTCCCAAGATACTACGCCTTGGCTTTCTGATCGTTATCAGCCAACACCTGTGTTATTGCATCAGTCGTGTCAAAGTTGACAGCGCTGTACTGCGTTATGTCTCTGGTAACTTCCCCTAGTTACATCCACCCCTGCCTTTTTTTGTGTGTTATCAACCACAAACAACGCTTGGCAGGTGCAGTCCTTCAAAGTCAATCGCACCACCGTAAAAAAAAATGTATTGTTCCACTCACTGTCAATGTCGTCACATTCGTATAAGATTGACAGTTATCCCTATTTCACATATCAAATGTGTCTACATCATCTTCCTCAGACACAAAACAGTTCTAGAATTCACATCCACCTTTTTTCGTTTGGTGCCTTCACCAGTTCACTTTTATGACTTTTTGAACAGTCTGTTCTCATACCAGCGCGACCATGAAAGAATTGATGGTTGCTGACAAAAAATTTCGTATTCTTTCTGTTTCTCAAACTTCTCCGCGGACCACTTATCTGATGGTCTACTGTCTCTCTGCTTCTGGGAGGAACGGGATCCTCTTCGTTGCCGTTATCCTCCACTTGTGTATCGCTGTTGTTCTGTTGATGGTGACATGGTTCCGGGATGGGTATGTGAATTTCCGTTATAGTTTCCGGTTCCCTAATTGTCTTGGGTTTCCTCGTGTGTAACTGCTCTTCTTGACTATGACAATATTTCTTTAATTGAGCAATATTCGCCCACCGATCCGGTTTGGCGTGATCGATGGGTCTTATCTTAAAGGGGCCACCTGCTACTTTAGGCATCTCCACGACTTGCCATATCTCCTGTCCCCAGAGGTCGTGGATTTTGTTTCTGCCTAACGGGTGGCTACGCAGTAATACCCTGTCGTTCAGTTTGAGTGGCGGGTCCTTTGTCTGTACCGGCGGTTCCCTTCGCCGTGCTTCATGTTCTAGTCTTTCCTGTACTACCCTGTACATTTCTCTAATTCGTCTCATATGTTCATTCACATATTCCAGTGCAGTGTATGAGCCAGTCATACTCTCCTTTTTTCCTAGGAACAAGTCAAGAGGGAGTCGAGCCTCCCGTCCGAACAGCAACATGTGTGGCGAAAAGCCGGTTGTGGCATGGGGGGTGCAGTTGTATAGATATACCAACTCTGGGAGAAAATCAGGCCAACGTTTTTTCTGTTCAGGTTCTAGAGTACGCAGCAAATCATGCATGCTGCGGTTGAACCGCTCGCACTGTCCGTTTCCTTTCGGATTAAATGTGGTTGTTCTAGATTTGTTGATCCCGTAGTGGCTGCACAGTTGGTTAATTACTTCTGACTCGAAGGCCCTTCCTTGGTCAGAGTGTAATTGTCTTGGTATGCCATATTTGATGAACCAATGTTCTATTAAGACCTTTGCCACTGTTTTGGCAGTCTGATCTCGTGTGGGCACCGCCACAGTCCATTTGGTGAATACATCAGTCATTACCAACACATGTTCCGTCCCATCCGATGATTGCTCCAACGACGTAAAGTCCATAGCCACAATCTCTAGTGGTTTTGTCGCTAGTAGGTGTCCTGATGGCTGTCTCATTTTGACAACTGGCATTTTCGCATGCTGACACCTCACACAAGCCTCACAATGGCGTTTGACCTCCATCTCCATATTGGGCCAGTAACACCTCCGTCGTAATATTTTGTGCGTCCTGTCCTGACCCTGGTGTCCTGCCCTGTCATGTGCCAACCCTAGCACTTCTTCTCGTAATTGTCCAGGCACCACCACCTGGTGTATTGTCCCATCAATTTGGTCATGAATTCTCCGCATGAGAACACCATCCTTTATACTGAGACGGTCCCACTGACTCAGTAGTTTCTTTGTTTCCCGACCAAATTGTTCTCTTTCCCTTTTTCTTGGGAATTTTTGTTCCTGGACGTGTTTCAACAGCGGCTGTAAGCCACTATCCGTTCTCTGGGCATCTCTTATCTCTTTGTGATTAAGGCAATTAAAATCACTAATGTCCATATGTCCGGGCTCTGTGGATATGTGCTCCACCCCGGTCTGTCCGTTTTGCATCACTTGCACCCCGTGAGGGATATCTGTTGACGCTCTGACCTCACATATTCCTGTCAGCGTTTCTTCCTCATCGCCCGGTCTCTCGTACGGATTCCGTGATAAAGCGTCCGCATTGCCATTGGACCGCCCCGGGCGATATTTTATTTCCAGGTCAAAGAGTGCCAATTCTGCTGCCCATCGCTGTTCGATGGATCCCAACTTTGCTGTCTTTAGGTGACTCAAGGGGTTATTGTCAGTGTATACCACACATTTAGCACCTAATAGATAGTCCCTGAATTTTTCAGTCACAGCCCATTTTAATGTCAAAAGTTCTAGTTTCATGGCGCTGTAATTTGTCATGTTCTTCTCTGATTCCTTCAGAGCTCGACTGGCATACGCAATAACCCTGAAACCTTGCTTTTGTTGTTGTGATAGCACAGCTCCCAGACCTTTAGAGCTGGCGTCAATTTCTAGCCGAAATGGTTTGTCAAAGTCCGCGTATCCTAATATCGGCGTCTCTGTCAAAGCCTTTTTCAAGAGCTTAAACGAGTTCAGGCATTCATCAGTCCATAATTCACCTATCAGTTGTGTTTTACCTTTCTTTTTCTCCTTACTGTGTTTCTTTGTCATTTTGTTTCTTAAGTCATGCAACGGTGCGGCAATTTTTGCAAAACCAGGTACAAAGTTTCTATTTTCTTCTTCAGATAACAGACACTCTAAAGATGAACATTTCTCCTGTGCTTTTAATTTGCGTGAACTTTCCCTATCCAGTTTCATGGTTAACCTTGAGATCTCATTCTTAAGTCTACCAATTTCTTCCTTATCATCATTTTTCTTAGCCAACAAATTGTTCACTTGAAACTTTTCAACATTCAAGTTCATTTCACAGTTCATTTTTTCAATATCTGATAATTTCTCTTCGAGTCTTGTTTGCGACTCTTTCATTGTTTGTCCCATTTTGTTTCTTACGCCATAACCTCGCCGCTCTGTAGCCTTGACCTGCCCTACAGAGGGCGCTCGTTTCACCGGACAGTACCGTGCCATATGTCCGGGTTGTGAACAGGACAAGCAAATTGGTCGACCGTCAGCCGTCCACCGGAGCGATGGACCGGCGGGTCGCGGCCGTCCAACCTGTCTCTGTTTTGTCCCGTTCTTTTCCTGATTCTCAGCTGTTGACCTGCTTTCTAACCTCTCCAATCGTTGGTCAACCTTATCCAGGTGGGCCAACAGTTGAGCCATCATGGTTTCCACCGTGCCGGTCCCTGTGGGTGGGAATTGTTTCTGTTCCGGCACAGAGACTTTGTCCACCGAACAGTTCGATTGGTCCTCATCCTCGGACCTGCGGATCGCTGAGTTCCTGACCTGAAGGAAGGTCAACTGCGGGTCTTTGTGGACCTCCTCTTTCAACTCTCTCCTTAAGATCGGGGTTGCTAGCCCCTCGATGAAATGGTCCCTCAGTAGGCGTACATCAATGTCAGGTGTTTTGCCCTTTACCGAATCAAAGGCCCTGTTCATTCGGTGTGAATACTCCATCACACTCTCCGCCATTCTCTGCTTTAAGCCTACGAACCCCGATAGCAGTTGCGATCCCGACCGTCTCTCCCCAAAGGTCTCCATAATTAGATCCAGCACCTTATCTGGATCTGATTGGATGGTTTTATCGTGGCATTTGACCTCTGCCCTAACCGTCTCTCCTATACTGCCCATCAGCAGTCTTAATCTTTCCTCTGGTGACATGTGTCTCGAGGCCCAGGCCGCTTTGAACTCTTCACTGAACCTGTTGGTTAAAGCTGGATCACCGTCCCCGTAAAATTTGTTAATGTGGGACTCTCTGGGCAGGACCACAATATGGGTCTGCTTCTCGTCCAGAGTAGACATTTTATTCCTTGAGTAAAAAAAAAAAGAGTTCTTTCTTACCGTGTGTGTATGAAAAATTTTCCTCGTTCCTCAATTTTCACTGTTCCTGAATGTCCGAATTCACACACACACGAAACACAGTTATGAACAAGGTTGACTATGGGTGCCTAAAGCGGCAAGTCTAGTTGGATTCATCCTGTCCGCAGCGCCAAATGTAACGAGACTATTTGCCTGTAGTGCCAAATGTTAACGAGTTCTGCTCGACAACGCCAAATGTTACCGAGTCTAACCACTCATTCTACACAACATCGACCACAGTATAGATACTCGAAGATGCAGGTTCGCTATTGATCCTTTTATTACATGAATCAAAGAAATGCTTCACAATAATATAATGAATCAAAAGGAATGCTTCACAATAATAGTCTGAATCAACTGACCCCCAACAGTCCTCACTAGTCTTCACATAACTGAATACACATGTCTATCGTCCTTCTTAACACAATACGGCTAACCCGTTCAATAACCAACTTGATACTGCCTCACTGACTGACTGATCGAGAGAGAGAGACCGAGACTGCGAGCTCAGCCGTCGCCTTCCTATATATCCCCTTCGTATTCGTAGTCGTGTTCGGTTCTATCATAATCGTAATCGTAATCGATTCTAATCGTTACATCAGAATGTTAATTACGCCGCTTCTGTCGTACAGTCCGATTTAATAAGCCATCTGCATCCTGTCACATCAAAGTTGACAGACCGTATTGCGTTCTTATCGTATCGCTTCCCAAGATACTACGCCTTGGCTTTCTGATCGTTATCAGCCAACACCTGTGTTATTGCATCAGTCGTGTCAAAGTTGACAGCGCTGTACTGCGTTATGTCTCTGGTAACTTCCCCTAGTTACATATATATATATATATATATATATATATATATATATATATATATATATATATATATATATATATATATATATATATATATATCAATGTTTGTGTGTGTGTGTGTATGTGTGTGTCTGTTTTTCTTTTATGCATTACTACATCTTTCATCCGATCGCCATGAAACTTTGGGAAGTTGCTAAGAATGCACATGGAAAGGTTTCTGCGAAAAAAGTTTTTCAAACTCGCAGGATTGCCCCTCCCCCCACCCCCACCCCCCGGCAGCGCGCTATTCGATTCTTCTTTATATACTGTATATAAAAGTAAAGTCGATTGCGGTTTGACACCGTTCATCCGATCGTCATGAAACCTTCCGGAGTTGACTAAAACACTCCAGGGGAAGTTTGTACACAAAAAAAAATCATTTTAAATTTTTTATGGGCGGCGCCCGGGTGGTGTATTTGTTGTCAATACACCTTTTGGTGCCCAGAGTTCCGGAGCGGCTATGTTAGTACTTGGCATCCGTTAATCTTGCGTTCTGCATATCGGGTAAGGGATACTACTATATTCAGAGGCAAAACTGCAACAGGTGCGATCCGAAGCGCCCCGGGCTCACCTGCGAGCACTATGTCGCCTACGTTCGTTTTTAAAAATAGGCTATACACTATAGACACGCGTTGATTTAGTCGCTTACTAAATCGAATCAGGCTCATCCTCCTGCTTCTCTGCAGGGTGCGATATGGCGCCCAGGGCTATCCCGCGAGCACCAAGCGCCTATCTTAGTTTTAAGAAGCACCCTACAATACGACAAACGATGATTAAACCGAGCTAGGGGCCGTACGCAGCGCCACTGCGGTAGTGTAATAAGGTTCACTAGAACGCCACATTCCGTCCTCGACAAATAGACGGTGAGTGATTAACTTACACTCAAGTCTTTCATAAGCACGCCATGGTGGTAGGCGGTAGTGTAGATAACCAGTGCCTCGATAAATATGATCCAAACACGGGCTTTGTTTAGAAAACAAGGAAGTACATTGAAATAGGGAGTAACTAAATATTCTAATAGAATAGCGAGTGTTTATTGTTTATATTTGTTATTATATCGTTCATTACCCAGAGGCGTAGCTAGGGGAGGGCGGGGAGGGCGGCCGCCCCGGGCGCCGACCCTAGGGGGCGCCAAAAGGGTAGAAAAGAATTAAAAGCTCATTTTAAGATGCAGTTTTGAATTATAAACAGTCAAAATAAAGAAATATAACGGCTGAGAGCCTTTGCATACTGATTTAACTGTTTTCTACCTTGGTTGTGTAACTGTAAAACGTATATCTTTAAGAAACAGTGACCGGAAAAACCGCTTTCCAGCTTTCCTAGATGGGGAGGGGGGGGGGCGCTTTTTCGAAGACTAAAATCTGAAAAATTCACACCGGATTAAGGAATAAACCGATATCACCCAGAAAAGAAACCCATTGAACTAAAGCGTATTTTACGATTGTGTAACATAAAAAAGAGTTAGCAGACTGTCGGAGCGGGTGGATGGGAAGCAACACTCTTTGCCAAAATTTTAAGGGAGAAGAAAATTAGTATATTGTACTGATTATTACTTTGTTCAAACTACCTTATAATTCAAAATTGCAATATTGGCATACTATTATAGAAATTGTTCTAAAGATACGACCGAAAGTAGACCAAATAAGGCTTGCACCTTCTACAAAATACACTCTAAAGCAGTGGTTCTTAAATTTTTGGAGTACCGAACACAACCAGTTTCATATGCGCAATCACCGAACCCTCCTTAATAGTTGTATCGTCCACAATGAGAAAATCCGATCGTGAATCCCATGAGTCGGGTGTGTGTGTTGACCTCCGCGGAAGCACTGAGACTGAATTACCGAACCTCTTGGGTTCGATTGAGCCCACTGTTCTAAGCTCTTTTGATTTTCTACTTTTTATTCGTTTCGGCATCTTAAGGGGAAATTAATTGGCGTCAAGTGAAGTTTTAGGGAACGACAATCAGCGTAATTGTTCATTTTTTTTCCAGACTGTCGCACACACAAACACACACGCATATATATATATATATATATATATATATATATATATATATATATATATATATATATATATATATATATATATATGGGGGCGCCAAACTGAAAGTTCGCCCCGGGCGCCGGGAGGGGTCGCTACGCCTCTGTCATTACCGAGTGTTGCAGACTAATAATTTTATGAGTTTTAAAAATAAAATAAAACAATTATTAATAATTGTGCACCGAGCTGAAGAGCCGCACCTTGAGACCAAAAGAGCCGCATGCGGCTCGCGAGCCGCAGGTTGCCGACCCCTGGTCTAGACCGACGTAAAATGTTTTGACGATAATAAAACCGGTAACAGTGATTTTTCAGAAATATCTTTAAGTAATACTTCCGTTCAACGGAAATCACTCAAAATTTTAGAGAATAAAGTGAATATGATCTTATGTCTCTGTTTAAAAATGTGCCCACCTAACATAAATTACACTTAACTAATCGGTATTTTAGAAACCAGAAATAGAGAAAAGAACCACTTTCATTTATCGGAGTTCTTTCAAAAATTGGAGGTAGTTGAAGTATAAGTTCTTATACTTATATATGAAATTTTGTCTATTTAACTAAATCAGTACTTAATTTATAGTGTTCACACGGGGAATGAGTAAAGTACCCAAAAAAAAAAAAATAACACTACAAATTTAATATAAGACATATGTGAAATTTCATCAACATAACTGAAACGGTAGGCTACTCACGTTATCGTGTCTACAGACACACAGACAGACAGACAGACACACAGGAAGACACACAGACATACGGACAACATTGCAAAAAAAAACACGTTTTTCCAATAGAGGAGGTGTAAACCAGTGAGATTTTGTCAAAATCTCGATTTCGATTTTTTTTTTTTTGCACAATTAAAATACGAGAAATTAAAACCATGCATCTTGTTAAATAAGTGAATAAACTAATAAAAGAATAAATGAAGTAACAAATAAATCAATAAATGTGAAAACAAAAATACCAGTAAACGAGTACAAGAATAACAAATAAATGAATACATGAATCAAAGATTAATAAAAAACGAATAAAACATAAAAAATAAAAACATATACGGAAAAACAACAAAAAGAAAGAAAACAATTCAATGAATAAACGAATAAACTAATCGATTAAGCAAATAATTCAATAAAATAAAAAGGAATAAATAACTAAATCGATCATGAATAAATGAAAGAATTTTTTAAAATAAATCAATAAACCTTTTAAAAAATAACCAAATACACGAATGCACAAACAAGCAGTTAATAAATGAATTAATGAATACATGATTAAATGAATGGATGATTAAACAAATAAATATTAAATGAATAAACAAATAAACTAATAAATGAATAAACGAATAAGGGTATAAACGATTAAATTAATTGAAACGAATAGGGGAATACACGAATAAACGAATGAAGAAGCAAACGAATAAAGGAATAAACCATGAAACAAATTAACGGGAAAAAAGAATTTTTAATAAATGAAGTAGGCCTATGTATAAAGATAAAATTAATAGCTGAATTATAAAAGAATGAATTATGCAGGTCTAATCAGCCTCTATCTTGATAGTAAACAAGTTGCTTTTACTTACTCGTATACAGAATATAGAGTATAGAGTATTATCGTGCGGAGTAATTAACAGATATTTTGACAATTTTCACATTTTCGCATGCCCCTTCAGTATAGTATAAAAATCTATAAAAATGCATTGTAATGGCGCAAACATCTAAATCGAGATTTTGACAAATTTCAGCGTTTTATAACATCTCGGAGCAAAAAAAAATGCTTTTAGTTAGGTAGTTAGGTAGACTAGATTTCATGAATAGGTAAATAATCTTATCTTCTTGATTCTGTCAAATTTTAAACGATATTTAAAAAGACTAAAAATAATTTAATATTTTTACGTCGCTTTTAGCACGCAATTTTTTTTTTGTCGAAAACTTCCAGAATTTGATAATTTTATGTTATATTCTCCTAAAGCATTTTCCAAGAAATTTTCATCTCTAGGTATTTCCTAAAAAAAAAAAGCGGTTTTTGTCACTAACATCTATTGTACTGAAAGTGCCTTCTTACTTTCTGTTATATAGGATTATTTTTATTATTTTCATTATTATTACTAGTAGTAGTAGTAGTATCAGTGATAGTAGTAGTAGTAGTAGTAGTAGTAGTAGTAGTAGTAGTAGTAGAAGAAGTAGTAGCAGAAGTAGTAGTAGTAGTAGTAGTAGTAGTAGTAGTAGTAGTAGTAGTATTAGTAGTAGTAGTAGTAGTGTAAAAATCACAAAGAAAACCACACAGAAGCTATGCTATGATCAAAACACGTGATCAGGTCATCTGTAATGTACATGCAGACATAGATAGAGGGTCAAGTCATGCCCCCACTGCATGTATTACCTAGAGAGGGTGCCGCAGTATTACGGTAACAGCTAGGTGGGAATCTGAGCAGTTTTAACAGGCACTTTGCTCTCGGGGAGGGGGGTGGGGGTGGGAGTGGGAAATCACTTAAAATTTATTTTCGTTTGCGAGGTGGGGCGAACAGTGGTCGAAGTATAATTGTAAATCTATATATATAATTCTCTTCTGGGAGCCGTTAGAAAACAAGCTGCAAGCGCGCCTTACAGTCCCCTCTCTTCCTCTCTATCGCTACCACCCCCACCCCCCACCCCCTCACATGGTCTGGTGAGCTGTGGTTCACGCTGTTTACATTTTACAATCATAGAGACGGCTTTGGTGACGGCTATTAGGGGCAGATAATTTAGTTTGAAACGATTTTAAACTTAGAGGAGGTAACTAAGAGGAGGCTGCTTTCACGTGGGGGGAGGGGAGGAAGGGGGGGGGTTTAGTGTTGTTAAGCAAATATTTTCAGTGGAAGCATTGGTACTGTCGAATTCACAAATTATAAATTACTGAAACGTAGAGAAAAAAAAACAACTAAATAGCGGCGTATGATACGCAGCGGGTCGGCTCGTAAATTATAATTTGGGGGCGGAAGACATTCTTCGCTCTCCCCCCCCCCCCCCCCCCTCCAGAAGACATTCTTCGCTCTCCCTCCTTCCAGAAGACATTCTTCGCTCTCCCCCCCCCCCCCCGCCCTCCAGAAGACATTCTTCGCTTCCCCCCCCCCTCATCCCCCCCATGCGATGAGATGCCTCAAAAACATGCTGGATCCGAGATGTTTTATTTAAAATAGAAAATGCGAATGAAAAAATAAATGATTGCTGTTTTATCCTTCACTGCACCTAAAGTACTGCGTAATTAACTTTTGCCACTTCTGGCTGTTTGAGTTTATATAATATTTCATATTCTTTTACTTAACCTCCTTTTCTTTTCACTACCATAAACCAAATGTTGTATCCCAATATTGATTTAAGTTTTAAGTCGTGAAGTTTGTGAATGTACAAAAGTATGTGGGAGACCCCTGGGGTAGTCATTGTCGGACCAAGTTCGCAGAAGTCAAAAGACGTTAGATTAACTTTGTTCTTGGAAATCTGAGACCCGGTATCCTGTTTCTAGTTTAGTGTTCGTGGAAGATAGTTGGATGCCTTGTTGTGTAGCCTGTTTCAGCTTCGGTCTAGTTATATAGTGGGAATGGGGTTTGCTATTTATAGTACAATTAGATACCTAGAAACAAAGAGCCGGTATCCTGCTTCATGCTTTGTATTACTGAACAAGCATATACTTAGAAATAAACTGCTGGTATCTTAATTCATGCTTTGTATTACTGAACAAGCATATACTTAGAAATTAAGTGCTGATATCTTACTTCATGCTTTGTATTACTGAACAAGCATATACTTAGAAATTAAGAACTGGTATCTTACTTCATGCTTTGTATTACTGAGCAAGGATATACTTAGAAATTAAGAACTGGTATCTTACTTCATGCTTTGTATTACTGAACAAGCATTATACTTAGAAATCAAGAGCTGAAATCTTACTTCATGCTTTTTATTACAGAACAAACATATACTTAGAAATCATGCTTTGTATTAGTAAAAGAATGTTTGAAACGTGTCAATGTTGCCGGCTCAAGCTCTAATCTTTTATCATAGTCTAGCAAGGATCAAATAGTCTGCCTCCAGTACTAGCAGTAACACAGAAAGCATGTTCTGGTATGCTGGTGTTTTTGTTTTGCATTAGTAAAGGAAGAACCAAGTTCGGTTACGTAGGTACTTCTTTCTGTGGAAAGTCAGAACACAATTACAATGATTCTCAAACTAGTTTTAATTTCCTACCCCAGACCTACCAATTTAGCATTATCGAAGAACATAATATGACCAGATGCAAAAAAAAACTGACTAGGTGTTTGTTTAAATGGCAGGTATGTTCTTATTCTTTACCTGTCTTTACAGATCATCTACAGTTTACCATCGACAGGTGTAATGAAATCGCACCTACATTTTTTTTAATCGTACCTAAAAGCAAAAAAAAAACCAATAACAATTTTACTTGAGTGGCCGGCGTGTTCGTGTTGGTGATGCTCATATTTAATCTAAAATTCTTCTTTAGACCTAGCGATCTGTTTGTGAAAATGAAGAAGAGTTCTTTTGTTCTTTGACCTCAACATTTGAAGGGATGGTTTAGTCTGACTTATGCTTAGCCGCTTTTACTTTCTCTAATGTAACTTAAGTCTACATCAGAGCTGGGTGGACTCAGGGATTTCTGACAGTCTTAAGTCTGAACCGAGATAAGAACTCGAGACCTTCGGGCTAGCAGCCAAACACTCTACAATTAGACCACGCCGCCCTCTATAAAAGGCTGGGAACAGCAACCCATCTAGGCGAGACAACTCCAAAACTAAACAATTACTGTGGTGTAGTCTGTTCTTGGGTTTTAAAAAAATAGGCTATGGAAGTAAATCTAGAAAGGAAAGAAAGACTAAAATCATAGTTAACGGGCTATATGGCGCATAACATGTAAACACATAATACTTAATTTTTTTTTTAGAGGAAATCAAGTCTAACATTACAATAAGAAAAGAAAAAAAAAATTTACTATAAAATAAAACATTAAATCGTTCCATCAGTAATTTTCGATAAATCATTTTTTTCTTGGTGTGTGAGAATTTTCTGTATAAAATTATTTGTGCTACTAGACCAGGGGTCGGCAACCTGCGGCTCGCGAGCCGCATGCGGCTCTTTTGATATCAAGATGCGGCTCTCCAGCTCCTTGGACAAATACTAATAATCTTAATAAATTAATAAAATATTTGAAATTAAAAAAATGTTAGTGGCTCTTTAAAACCAGGGAAATTTTGAAAATTGTAACTTTTGGCTCTTCCGTTTCAAAAGGTTGCCGACCCCTGTACTAGACTAACCAAGCTTGCAAATTATTATTAAAAATGTCTGGACGTGACGGTGGTAAAAAGAAAGGAGCTGCTCCAAAGGAAACTGAAGCAAAGAACCAGACTGAGGCCCCAGCTGCAAAAGGTGCAGATAAAGCTGCTGGTGGAAAGAAAGGTGGCAAAAAGTAAGCAAGGGTCCAGTATGGTCTTCATCCTGTCCATAGTTTCTTCAAATGGTCATGATCGTTATTCTGCAATCCAATGTTGTAAAAAATATTTGCAATTGATATTAAATGTTTTAATGTAAAAAAAAAAAGGAATTCTTTTTCGAAAAAAACAACACTGATTTCTTCACAGCAGTGAACATAACACTAAAGAACTAGGCCCTTTTAATCACTTCATTGTTCATAAAAGATTTCTTTTTCTACTGGAGGTCAGCTGGTTGTAAAAAAATGGCTTTGGCGTTATCCGTTGTAAAAAATGTGACTAAAGTATCCATAGCAGCGGGTTTTCTGTACTGGTCAGTTCAACAAGGGATTTGGGGCACAGCAGATCAAGGAGCTGAGGCTGGTCGAAGGATAGCCAAAGTTATTGCCCCTGCAACAACAGAGTATCTATCTATCTATATATATAATTCTCTTCTTCGAGCCGTTAGAAAACAAGCTGCAAACGCTCCCCCTACCTCCCCACCCCTACATGGTTTTAGTGAGCTGTGTTCACTCTAAATGTTTACAAGCAGAGCCAACGATTTTAAACGTAGGGGGGGGGGAGGGGGGGAATAAAGGGGGGGGGGGTTATGGTCCTTAACGAGCTACTTATAGTGTTTTAAAGAAATATTTTCAGTGTCAGCGTTGGTACTGTCGAATTCACAAATTATGAATTATTGAAAATTAGAAACAACTAAATAGCGGCGTATGTTATGCCGCGGGCCGGCTCGTATATATATAATTCTCTTCTGGGAGACGCTGGAAAACAAGCTGTAAACGCGCTCCGTACCATCCCCACCCCTACATGGTCTTAGTGAGCTGTGTTCACTCTAAATGTTTACAAGCAGAGCCGGGTTTCGTGACGGATATTAGGGGCAGATAATTTAGTTTGAAACTATTTTAGACGTAGGGGGTGGGGGGAGGGGGGAAGGAAGGGTGGGGGGGGTTATGGTCGTTAACGAGCTACTTATAGTGTTTTAAAGAAATATTTTCAGTGGCAGCGTTGGTACTGTCGAATTCACAAATTATGAATTACTGAAAAGTAGAAAAAACAAATACTAAATAGCGGCGTATGTTATGCCGCGGGCCGGCTCGTATACTATATAGAAAACCAGATTTTGGGAGTTCATTTACAAAGAACTGGAACTCTGGAATGTCAGCAATCTTTCCTACCATGGCCAATATCCCAGATAACGTACAGGAATTAACCACCACGCTAACCAGCTACATCGAGAATGCTACAGCTACCAATCCTACAAGTGAAAAGAAATCTGAGAAAGAGGAATAAACCTGTTCTGTTGTATTTATTTGACTAAACATCTGTACACCATCATTGGGAGAATTTGAACATTCTGTCTTTCATTTGCATACTCTTAGAAACCATGCTTATCATAGTGATTCACATTGGCATGTTTTAGTATGATTATCAGGGGCGTAGCGAGGGGGGGGGCGGGGGCGGGGGGTGCGGACCGCACCGGGTGACACCATTTAGGGGGGGTGACACCAAGGCAAAAAATAGCAAAATATATAGAAAAAAACTCGAGGGGGGGGGTGCAAATCGAAAGTTTGAAGGGGGGGTGCAAATCGAAAACTCGAGGGGGGGGGGGAAATCGAAAGTTTGAGGGGGGGTGCAAATCGAAAATTTGAAAGTTTGTCCCTGGGAAGGGTCTCTATGCCTCTGGGGGGTGACACCATTAAGTGCCGCACCGGGTGACACCCGACCTCGCTACGCCACTGATGATTATAATTGAGTTTTTATAAAAAATGAATGTTATTAATAGCACTAAATACTAATGTTGACATTTCTGGTAAAATTTGTAACAGCGTATTAAGACATTGTCAGTTTACTTACACTTATAAGGATATTTAATTTTTTTCTCTTAAAAGAAAAGTCAGTCTTCCATACCTTTGTAAGTACCCCAAGTGTAAATAATTTTTTCAGCATCAAAGGATCATATTTAAATTTGACATTGCATTTTAGATTTTTCACCTCAAATGTTGGGCTTTAAAACTTGATGTTCATTTCTTAGAAGATAGTAGTACCAAAGCTGGATCATAGTTGTGTTTGGGCAGTCACTCAACTGGTTGTAATGTCATGACAGAAACTTACTAGCCTTTCATATGTTGAGTATATCTAATGTAGTTTTTATTCAATGAATCTTAAAATATGTGATAATGCAGGTGTATTATAAATAAAGTATTACTTGAAGAATAACTGAGTCTGAATCTTAATAGTGACATAATAGTTGTGTTGCTACTAATTTATGTTGAAAATTTAAAAAAAAATATTTTCATAAAAAAAAAAAAAAAAAAAAGCAATTCTTTTTTCTACGAGATTTTATTCTATTTTAAAAAGTTTAAGTATTTAAAATGGATTAAAAATCATGTCTATACCCCTAGTTGCCATCCCTGTTGTTTCATATAAGAATATTCGAGAAACTTTATTGGAGATCACTCCCAGTTTATGTTTTAAATTTTTATTCCAAAAAGGAAAGTCCACGTTTTTAAAATAAATCATTCCTTCTTTAGGGAGAAAAGCTTAATATCATTAAATTGATTGTAGCTACGTGATACGGCACTAGTAAAATAAATGTATAAAACGGAAGCTTGATATTCTTGTTGTCGATAGTAAAATAAATGTATAAAACGGAAGCATGATATTCTTGTTGTCACTAGTAAAGTAAATGTATAAAACGGAAGCATGATATTCTTGTCACTAGTAAAATAAATGTATAAAACGGAAGCTTGATATTCTTGTTGTCGATAGTAAAATAAATGTATAAAACGGAAGCATGATATTCTTGTTGTCACTAGTAAAGTAAATGTATAAAACGGAAGCATGATATTCTTGTCACTAGTAAAATAAATGTATAAAACGGAAGCTTGATATTCTTGTTGTCGATAGTAAAATAAATGTATAAAACGGAAGCATGATATTCTTGTTGTCACTAGTAAAGTAAATGTATAATTACTGAAACATGATATTGTCGTCACTAGTAAAATAAATGTATAAAACGGAAGCATGATATTCTTGTCACTAGTAAAATAAATGTATAAAACGGAAGCATGATATTATTGTCACTAGTAAAATAAATGTATAAAACGGAAGCATGATATTCTTGTCACTAGTAAAATAAATGTATAAAACGGAAGCATGATATTCTTGTCACTAGTAAAATAAATGTATAAAACGGAAGCATGATATTCTTGTCACTAGTAAAATAAATGTATATAACGTAAGCATGATATTTTTTGTTGTCGATAGTAAAATAAATGTATAAAACGGAAGCATGATATTCTTGTTGTCACTAGTAAAGTAAATGTATAATTACTGAAACATAATATTGTCGTCACTAGTAAAATAAAAGTTTAAAAAGGAAGCATGATATTCTTGTTGTCAATGACTCCCTTTAGATTTTAGACACAATTCACTGTTGGATGGTGTGGTATACTGGGATCCCGTCATGTTTGAAACTGTTGGCTAATCTAGGACTAGAATTTAGATATCGTACCTCTGTCAACGTTAGGCAATCAAATAACAATATTTGTTAATTGCGCTATTTCAGTTAAAAGTAATTAGTAATAACGACTGCTTTTCATACCACTTTATGCCTAGTAAATTCTTTATAAAGTTAAAATTTTCAAACGGAGCAGTTTTTGGAATAAATAAATACAGAGACACAACACACGATTGATGATAATTTTAATTAACTTTATTTTATTTCTAAATATAATGCCTCAACATTCCAATAACATTACACCTGACACTCTCTATATCCAAATAAGTAGCACTGATCTTCTACTTGTTTTACTAGTTCATCAATCTTCTTAGTTCTATTTAAAAAAAAAAACAAAAAAAAAACGTAATTTAATTGACAAAGCAATAGCTGTTATTATAAAGATTACAAGGCTGTCTCAAATGTAATGAGTTCAATAAATAACCAGATATTTAATTTGAAAAAACCAAGGGATAAGAAAATTTACAAAATAAGCAAATGGCAGTTTAGAGTGTGTAGCAATACAACAACGAAACAATTTAATTTATGTTGAAATTGTCGCTTTATAGTACTGTAACATACCCTAAAATGTATTCCTTAGCTCAGGTTAGTTATGTTATAAAGTTGTTACGTTTATTCCTTAGCTCAGGTTAGTTATGATTCCTTAGCTCAGGTTAGTTATGATTCCTTAGCTCAGGTTAGTTATGATTCCTTAGCTCAGGTTAGTTATGATTCCTTAGCTCAGGTTAGTTATGATTCCTTAGCTCAGGTTAGTTATGATTCCTTAGCTCAGGTTAGTTATGATTCCTTAGCTCAGGTTAGTTATGATTCCTTAGCTCAGGTTAGTTATAATTCCTTAGCTCAGGTTAGTTATGATTCCTTAGCTCAGGTTAGTTATGATTCCTTAGTCATAAAGTTGTTACGTTTATTCTTTCTCTCAGGTTAGTTATGTTATAAAGTTGTTACGTTTATTTCTTAGCTCTGGTTAGTTATGTCATAAAGTTGTTACGTTTATTCCTTAGCTCTGGTTAATTATGATTTGTTAGCTCAGGTTAGTTATGTTATAAAGTTGTTACGTTTATTCCTTAGCTCTTGTTAGTTATGTTATAAGGTTGTTACGTTTATTCCTTAGTTCTTGTTAGTTATGTTATAAAGTTGTTACGTTTATTCCTTAGCTCAGGTTAGTTATGATTCCTTAGCTCAGGTTAGTTATGTCATAAAGTTTTGAAACAGCTGTTTGCCTGAGTGGAAAAGAAAAATCAATAAATTATTAATGATTGTTGAACCGATCGATTGAAGTGTGTATAGCATTACTTTTCAACAATGGGGCAAGTTAACTTATTACATTACAGTTTAACAATGTGGAAGTTACCTTAAAGCATTACAGTGTAAGAATGTCGATGTTAAATTAAAGAATTACAGATTAAGAAGTTAACTTATAGCATTACTATTTGACAATGGGGAAGTTAACTAGCAAATAAAAAAAAACAATAAATTATCTCAGTTATAGATAACAGTTCAGATTTTAAAAAGGTTAACTTAAAATAAAAATGACTCAACTCGCTGAATATAGACTGGTTATCTTTTTAAAAGTAAATCCATCACAAGGAAGTGAATTATTGGTTATCTTATAATCTTTAAGTATGCTAAAATAATAATCTTAACGTTAAATGTAAACTCATACACTTTTGCGAATCACTGAGACAATGATAGTTGCGACTCAACAAGTCAATAAGTTTATATCTATCATTACTCTATGAAACAGATAGACGAATTTAAAAAAAGTACACATATATCAAAGTACACTTTTCATTTTAACATTTTGGGGAACGTGGTTATTTAACTTTGTCATATATCTTGTTGGCCCCTGTAATTATATTTTTTTGTGTAACGTCACTTTCCCGGCTTGTTTTTGTGTATAGGTTAAATATCAAGAATGTGTATGCTAAATAAAGAATACTAATAATTCCTTAATTAAACTGCATTTTTTTTAAAAATAATAATATAATTAATTGATTGCTTTATAAATTGATTGTTATATTACTTTTACATTAAGAAGAATAGTTCAAAATCGGTAAATTAAGAAAAAAATGCATTATAAATAGCAAATTATCTAGCTTTAAAATTTACATTTCTTAGACATATTGACAAATCACATCAAATCTACAAACCCAAAATCGAATCAGTAACGTATATTTTAGTCCCAAGTAATGACTGTTCTAGTAATAAAATCTTTAACAAAAGTTGAAGTTAAGAGAAAAGCGAGATTTTCGTTACATCATCCAGCCGAGGAATTAAGTCATGTAACTGTTGTAGTTGTAACTTGTATTTTATCATCAGGTCGGCAACCAGCGCTATTAGTGTAATAATCTTTTAAGAATAAATAAATAAATGATCTCTTTAAAAAATGTTTCCACACTTTTAGATTAGTTTACAGCTATTCAAGTTGTATTAACATACTTTTACCCATCCGAGTTCTTCTGATGAAAGGTCGATTTTTGCTAGAATATATTATGAATTTAGACGAAATGGTTGGGTGGTAGAGCGAACTAATGCTAACTAATTTTAACACGGTACCCTCTTTGCCCAATGTACCTTGTATCTACTTCTGTGTCAATAAATATTTGTGTTTTTACACTCTTGTGCATAGTCGGTGTTTGCTGCGTATTACATTACATGTAACAACATTGTTTCTGAAAAAAAAAAGTCAAACAATTGTTTCGTTTCTTTTGTCAAGTGGAAACTAAAAATATAGAAACCCACGTTTGTATGTTGGAGTAATAAACTAAATTCAAGCGAATTAACAAGTGTATTTAAGTGGGGTTTTTTTAAACGTCAACAAAACAAGGCATTAAAACATTTTATAAAGTTATTTCGAAAAAGCTTAGTATATTAAGTGTCTTCGCAATATTAACAGTGCCAATCAAAATTAATATGTCAAAAATAGTGTTATGGAAATTATGGAAATATGTGAACATTTTTCATAAGATTATATTAAAATATGAAATATCATATTAAAGTTTGAATTTTAAAAATAAATAAGGCCACACATTCATCTACCATAAGTCTGTACGAAATTTGTTGCTCAAGAAAACAAAAGTTAGTTGATCTCTGTTAGTGAATTTTATTAAAATTTCTGCAATATTATATATATTCTTTTTAATTCTATATTTTGTGTTTCTTAAAGTTCGAAGGCTACACAAAAGACAACATAAGTAGAAAAGGTTTCTATCCTAAAGCAAGAAGGATGAAAGAGAAACTTTAATTTAATCGCCTTGTTATTGATGAATGTTTTACTGAGTGAGGGTAAGTTTGAACTAACTAGAGAGTTAATTACCCTGTCAAGTTAATTTGTTTGTTCTAATTTAGAGATTAAGTTTATATTATAATCCCTATTAGGTTAGGTTTGCCTATCGCCCCTCCTGGGACATAGACCGCTGACATAAGTTTTCATAAGTGATTCAAGGTATCTCTGTCCGGGGCTAGTCTCTCCAACTGTCCCCAGGTGTATCCAATCTTCTTGGTGTATTCTTCCAGGTCAGGTCTCCAGGTCTTCCTTGGTCAGCCTATGTTTTACACTCTAGAATCCATGTGAAATATAGTCCTTATTGGATTTCTTAAGATTTATAAAAGCCACTGCAACCACAATTAATTTAACAACTTAAAAAAGACATGTTGGACTATCATATAACACAAATGGTGTATTGGTGGTTTACTATGTCATAGTATGTATCATATGGCGTACACTGCTAGTATAGACTACTACTATTCACCTATGTGATTTAATTAACTTTATTCCAATCTGTAAAATGTATGCCATTTGGAATAGTTTAATGACTTGGTCGATACACCTAAGCAACAAATTATAAACACAAAATGAAGATGTAAATGATTTTCTATAAACTGGTGAGATTATTTTTAAAATCTGGTTTTTAGTACCAAATTGTGTATTAGTTAATGTTTGTTTGTATGTGGAGAGCTCTTTGTGTAAATTACTATGGGTATACATTAATATGGGATTAACTGGTGTACATGAATATGGGGTTACTATTTAGAGCCAAGAGATCACTTTGGGCTAATAGCATCAAATCTTTTTATTGGCTCACGTTTTTCGACGAGTGGATTTGGATGGAAAATTCTAAAATGACGATTCACAATTCTCAGATTCAGCAGTCATCAAAATTTCTAGATTCAACAATCATCAGAATCCCTAGATTCCCAAATACTCAAAATTCTCAGATTCCCCAATCATTAGAACTTTCAGACTCGAGAATCAACAACACACCTCCTACACCAGAAAACACTACTCAGGTCATTAAAAAATATGTTCACCTCAGATGGAGCACGTAGTGTGGTATTACAAAACTCAATAGCAACAGCACGCAGCAAATAATTAACTCGTGTCTTGTGTTGTCAGGGCTATGTCGCGTTCATAGCAAGGTATGATGGATAGAGATTTATGACCGGCACAGTCTTGTTAATTATATCAGTGGCGTAGCCAGGAATTGGTCATGGGAGGGGTTCAAACATTTTTCCATATGTATACAATCCTATATATATATATATATATATATATATATATATATATATATATATATATATATAGGGGTCCATGGGAGGGGCTATAACCCCCCTAACCCCCCTTGCCTACGCCACTGAATTATATATATATATATATATATATATATATGTATATATATATATATATATGTTTGTGTGTGTGTGTTATTGAGCTTTTTAACTTGTAGAATACACAGAATTATTGAGTTTTATAATATGTGTACAACAGAATTATCGAACTTTTGATATATTCTTTCAAAAACAGAAACGTTGAGATATGGGTGTAAACTGTGAAAACACAAAATTGTCGAGCTTTTGGAATAATGTCAGAAAACAGAAACAAACACATATAATCTGTGACAACATAGAATCATTAACCTCTGTGTATAATCTGTGGCAAATATAGAATAATTGACCTCTGGGTGTAATCTTTGAAAACAAAATCATTGAGATCTAGGTATAGTATGTAGAATCATAATCAATAACCTCTGAGAATAATTTATGGAAACAAAGATCTAAATGTAATTATGTCGAAAACAGAATCTTGGACCTCTAGGTATACTTTGTAGAAAACAGAATATTAAACCGCTGGGTAAATTTTGTATGAAACAGAATCATGGACCTGTGTAGAAAACCTTGTAGAAAACAGAATTATTTCTTCCTTTAGTGCAAATGTCCAAATTCACTTTTACTTGCCTTTTAATTTCACGATTGTGTACAATTCTACATCGATACGTGCCAGCAAATATAAAAAAAGTCATCCTGCCTACTACGTTATGAGCGTTTAAAAATGTTTTGTTTATTATATTGATATCTCTCTCTATCCTTCCTCTCTGTATCCCCCCCCCTCTCGCTCCACTGTGTAATTTAGTTACCTCATAACCCAGCTAAGATCAACTCCCCCCCCCCTTCCAACAGACGGTGAGTAGAAATAAAACACAAACTACCGCTCACGTACAAAAGTCGTGCGATGCCGTTGGACTAATATTATTGATTTGTTTTAATGCGTTGCCAAGGCGACGCCTAGACTACGCACTGAAGGTCCCCGTCTATACTGGGAGCTGATTTAATACCCCCGGGCAAGGGAGTACGAGGGAAATTTAAATGTCAGGTTTGTTTAAAATGGAGATATTTATGGCGACGGCTTCTGGCTTCAAGAAAAGTGAAATGGTTGATTTACAGGGTGATGCTACATCTACGAGATATATTTGTTATTAATGCAAAATATTTAATAGACATAATCCATCTTAGCAGTTAACAATGTGAAACATTATATTCATTGAAAAATACATCTAATTTGTAATTTTTTTTTAAATAGATTATGAATAAAAAAAACATGATCAATTAATTTTCTTAAATTTCTTTTAAAAGTTTTTTCGAAATATAGAAATAATTCACGATTATAATTAGTAATTAAATATTACTAATTATACAAATCAGCGGCATCTTTTCTCCTTCGTGTCTAAGATA
Source organism: Physella acuta (assembly GCF_028476545.2). Classification (NCBI taxonomy): domain Eukaryota; kingdom Metazoa; phylum Mollusca; class Gastropoda; family Physidae; genus Physella; species Physella acuta. Next base: position 324,425 of record NW_026732788.1, read on the forward strand.
TATGGGACAAATGAAGCAGTGATCATCTGTTACACTGCACTCAGCATACAATGGTCAGCATTACTAGGGGGTTACTATTTACAGCCACGACATCAGCCATAGCTTGAACCGGATACCCGTTAAAGCTGGGTTGACTCATGGACGTTTTACAGATTTGAGCCTGGAATCTGAACTCACCACTAACGGGTTATCACTTGTAAGCTCTACCACTAGTTATACTTAATCAAATAAAACACAACTATTCATGGAAGCTAATGATTACACAGGAGTAAAACGCTATCTTACAACACTAGCGTTTAACATGTGATGTCGTTCGAAAGTCCAGCAGTGAAGAGTTGCGTTTAATTCGTTATTTGTTATCAAAATGTTATGAACCAATTACTGTTTATTCTGGAATACAAGACTAACCCTTAACTTTCCAAGTTAAAATATAACGGAATGGGATACTCCAATCATAAAAGATGACCCTGTCTTAATAGATAATTTTCAGATGTTAAGAAGTTCTCTTACATACAGAAAATACGATACTTTAATTATTCTAGTATTATACTAACTTAGATAACTTAAAGTCTTCTTTTAAATATGTCGATTTTTTTTTAAAATATTAATTTGAATAAACAATTAAAGTTGTGAGTCACGAACTTGCATTGACCAGTAGTGAGACGTTTACAACGATCAAGGCTTCAGAAATATGTGGAGAGGGCTCTACCAGAAATTTTTTCCGATTTTGACTGTAAAATCTGTTCCTATGATATCTTGTATAGGTGATGTAGATCAAGAATAATACAGCACAAAATTTAGAAGATTTCAAGAGTTCAATGTTTTAGACGAACGTTTTCAAACTAATTTTTTCTGACCACAAGCTAGAAATTGGTCAGTTTTCCTCTGAAAACCTAGGCATAGCTCGTTGATTCATCAATCATCACCAATGTTCATTGTTGACTCACGGCCCGTGAAATAGAATTAGCAAGCTAGTTGATTGTGAACTAAACCATGTGAATCTTGTATCAGCTTTAATTTACGTATGCATAGAAATAATGACACAGCTTTTCGCCCCAATAGACTTCACCTGCTCACTAGTGCTCACACACACAGTTAGGCTTGTATGTAAATATATAATATCATGTTTATATATATATATATATATATATATATATATATATATATATATATATATATATATATATATATATACAGAGAGAGAGAGGTGCACATAACATCTGAAAACGTCTTCAGACTCCTTTCCCACTATCCGTCTACTTTGACTTTGTTTTGCAAGTTGTTGTTTTTTTTTTTGAGATTATACGCCAATTTGTTTTTAAAATCCAGAAATGGGATATTCTGTTTAGAAACCTTAGTGTAATCTATTACGATCATTTCACAACAAATCTATTTCGTTTACTTACAAGAAAACTTTTAAAACATGTAAAACCTTGTTGTGCCATGGTTTTTACACTAATTGTTAAATATACTTATATCTAACCTATATGTAAATATATATATATATATATATATATATATATAACAAGTATATATATATATAACAAGTATATATACATATATATATATATATATATATATATATATATATATATATATATATATATATATATATATATATATATATATATATATATATATGCATATATAATATGCCAGTAAATAAATAGACATATATATATATATATATATATATATATATATATATATATATATATATATATATATATATATATATATATGTATACATATATATACATATACATATATACATATATACATATATATATATATATATATATATTTATATATATATATATATATATATATATATATATATATATATATATATATATATATCTGCCTGTAAATGAAGTGAAAAGCAAGTGTAGTACAATACTACAATAGGAAGGCAACATTCAGCTCATATTACCAGTCATGTCTATCGAGCTACACATTAAAAACTTGACACACCATATGTTGCACAGATCAATGAGCTCGATGTGTTGGTGGGGAGTGGGGACTGTGGGGTGGGGGGACATGGTGTTTACGCTACAATAAGCCTCTATTGTGACGTAAAAACAATACCCACACACACACACACACCCAGCGTGAGGGGAGGGGTAGGCAACATAACGCGATTAATGCCTCGATAGTACTAGACTTCCCTAGATCTATGGTGCTGAAATATAAGGGAGACAACATAACAACGGAGGTTTTGATTGTATGAATTATCTTTTCTTTGAATATGCATTTGCTGCTGATGTATTACATGCAAGCTTCAATTTAAAAGGGGGGGGGGTATTCTATAACGATGGAACTTTATATGTATAGAAAATAATTGCAACAGTTGCATCGATAATAAAAAAAATGACTTGTTACAAAACCGATATATACGAATATATTAGTGCACCATTGATTTTGTTATTGATTTGTTTGATGAAGACCAATTACCGAAACGTTTGTTCGTGTGATTTGGTATTTTATGAGTTGAGTTATTTCTACGAAACATAGTTCAGCTCAAACCTGGAACATTGAAGCTCTCGTTGGCTACGTGGGCCCAGGGATTAGCGTTAAGACCAGGATTAAGGCTAATCAGGTCAGGTATCGAGTGTACCTGGATAAACCATTAAACTTGTGTTGGCCGTTAATTTATCTCAATAATTTTACAGTACGGTTCTAAAATTGTAGACCCCGGCCCCCACCACACCCATCACCTCTGCAGCTATTTTCCACTATATAACTAAAGGGTCGTCCATAAATGACGTCACACTCGTAGCGGGAGGGGGAGTCTGTAATTTTGTGACGGTGTGTGATGAGGGGGAGGAGAGAGGTTCAGATGGTGGGACGTCACACTTGTGCATTACAAAAAATCTATGTTAGAAAACGAATTTTAGCCGTTGTTTCGCGTATTAGAAAACTGTTTTAATAAATTGTAATAGGAATTGATTAAAATGCTCTATGTTGAAAGAGTTTAGACAAGATTTTGGAAAAAATATTGTATTTTAAGAAAAATTCAACTGCAATTTTGAGGGGGTGGGTTGTAGGCTGAGGTGTGACGTCATCGTATGGGGAGGGGTCTGGCTTTTTGTGACGATGTGAGACGGAACGGAAGGGGAAGGTAAAAATCTTCCAAAAAAAGCGTGACGTCATTTATGGATGACCCATAACCCAAAGATCAAAAAAAAAATTTCAAAAGAAATGTAGCCGAGAAATGATTAACTTTTATCACTTTGGTGCAGAAGTCCACCTCCTCCGCCCTCCCACTCAGATACCCACACGCACACGAACACATAAACACACACACACACACACACACATACACTTCAAGCTCTCAACCCAATTAAACACTTCTGCTTCAATGAATATAAAAAAAAAACATTTTAAAAAAAACATTTAAAAAAAAACATTTTAAAAAACCCATTAAAAAAAGAACACGTCGGAAGTCGATTTTTGAGAAGTAGCCTATGTGTCTGTTCGCTGAATTGATTTACATGCTCAGCTGTTGCCGCTCTTATCTCTCATTCCGTCGATATTTGTTCCGTTCCATTTTGCTGTTTATTTTTTTTTTAATGGCAATGTATTACCTTATTTTAATAAAGAACCAGGAGCCTTAAGTGTGATAATATCACTGAAGCTACACACATGTTCTACATTTGTAATGATACTTCACTATTGTACTTTACTAAAGTTATTCTTCAAAGGTACTTTGCTAAGACATTTATCAAGGTCCATTAAGAAATTAATGAATAATTTCTCAGTAAATGCGTGTACATTAGTATTACTTTACTAAGCTATTAGTGTATGGTCCATTAATAAACGGATGCATAATTTCTTTAAAATATTTTTCTTACATTTTTTTTGTAAACTATGTTACTGTTTGTTACTGTATTTTTTTAAAGAAGTAATTCATTACTGAAGTTTCTGAGTAAGAAGTTAGTTAATTTCTAAATAATAGATTGTTACTCTACGATTGTAATAAAAAAAAATTCATAGTTTCCCTTGGTAAATTATTGGTATTGAATTTTTTATACTTCGATACTGTTCGTGAAATAGCTTTGGGTGGTTTTTATTTAAACTTCAAAGTCAAACCCAAATCCATATCTGTGTAAGATTTTGTATTGGGTAATATTTTTATTGAGATGTAAAAAAATATTTTAAAAAATACATTTTCTACATCCTAGTTTCGCGTAAGGAGCACATGCAGACACACGCACAGACACACGCACAGACACACACACACACACTGGCACACACACACACAGGCACACGCCCACAAAGGCACACACACAGGCACACACACACTAAGACACACACACACAGACACGTTTACACACATGCACACACACAGGCACACACATACAGACACACAGGCACACACACAGGCACACACACAGGCACACAGGCACACAGGCACACACACACACACACATACATACATACACACACAGACACACACACAGACGCACACACAGGCACACATACACAGGCACATATACACACACAGACGCACATACACACAGACGCACACACACAGGCACACACATACGTATACACACACACACACACATACACACACATGCACACACACACATACGTATACACACAGCCTTGACTGAAGTGGCTACACACCATCAACCGAGTCAAAGCGGCTCCGGTTGACTTAGCTCAAGTCGAGCTTGCCGTGTTAGGGAAACGGATCCACCCATGCGTGACTAGCAATGCCTGTGCCTGCTCCGTTTTTCTTAAATGTACCAAAAAAAATTTATAATGTTGTTCGCTCGATCGATTTTGGTGTAAGTGTGTCGGATCTCCTACCGATTCGGGAAAAAAAAAACATGTTGATGTGTCGTTGTGCGATAGTTTTGAGTTATTGATTTCTGGGTTTTTTATTAGCTCCCTTAGCTGTTGAGATGAATAAAGATGATAAAGAACACAAAAAGAATGTTTAACAGACTTTAAAATTAACAATCGTTTTAGCGTTGGGATAGATGAGATCAAAACAAGCGTGATTCGCCTAAAGTGACAAACATCGTTAATTTGAATAGTATGTTAATCGTATCGGTATTAATAAGATAATTAATTATTGGATTATTTATAAGATAATAAATTATAGTATATCAGACTATTACGCAATTTAAAAAAAAATGACTATTCTGGTTCAAAATAATTGCAATAACAACAACAACAAAAATAATCAGCTATGTACCCAGCAACATTAAAATAATAGTGTTATTTCTGAATTTATTTTTGTAAAAATTCATGATAAAATGATACCGCAGTACGTTGATTTTTTTTCCATTCCTGTACAAAGTTTCTTCCAGGCATCCAGGGATAGAAAACATATACTTTTACCAGTGTCCGCCCCCCCCCCTCCCCGGAAAATATTGTCCGTCCGTCCCCACCCCGTCGTCCCCCCCCCCCCCTCCAAATATCAAGCCCCCCTACCCGCCACCCCCAACCCCTTCCGGCGAAAAAAATCTGGAAGAAACACTGTTCCTGTATAATCTAGTACTAAACGTGAGAAATATACCTTAATGTGTTTTAAATGTCAATGTTTTGCTAAGGACTCAAATGACCCTTAACTCGCAAATTCAACTAATTATGTCATGTTAGTTTTAAATAAATACACGGGGGAAAAAAGACACAAAAAGTAAAGCGCTAATTGTTTATTTAAAATAGAAAAAAAAAATTTAATAATATGTTTTTAGCGCAATTTCCATTCTGGAGAATTGCATTTATTAACCCGTCATTTCTGGATGTATGAATGTATGAATGAATGGATGGATGGATGGATGTGTGTCCGCAGCTTTAAGTCGTATCTCCTCCTCAACGAAGCAATATCGATGACTAGTTCCAAAAGCAATTATGTTAAGCAAGTTACGAGGATGAGCATAGGCCATAAAAATTCCGGGTTTCTTTCATGGATTTCCCGGAAAAGCCAAAAAAACTCGGAAAAAAGCAGTTTTTCGCCCATATCTCGGCAACCAGACCACTTAGCGACTTGAAACATGTACCAATCGATTCCTGCCATAATTTAGAACAATATTGCCGAAGAAAGTTTTCAAAAATATCCTTTCGTTCGGTCACAAATTTTTTTTTGAATTAATTAAAATTTGGACCGAATTAGTAGGCATTTTATGCAACCACACCACACGCGTCATCACGTTCAATAGCTGCGCCATCACGTTCAATGGCTGCGACGTCACGTCACGTTCGGTAGCTGGGCGCGCAATGATTTTTAGTCATGTTACTCTATTGTAAATAAAACATGTAAAATACTGAAAAAAAATTAATAAAAAACGTTTTAATAACTAACCAATGGTTTTACTAACCCTGCTCTTGATTTACGCTACGACAGAGCTATTTTTAGATAACACAAGGAAATTGCGCTAAAATTGTCACTAGACTTTTTTTAATTACTTGTTTACCTTACGTCTGTCATTTTCAAAAGAATAATTAATAACATGACAAATAGTTAAAATTAAAACAATATACTTTCAAAGCTAAAGAAAACATCTTTAAATTATATTAAGCTTAATCGAACAATAGGGCAGGGGTTGTTCGGCGAAAAAGCACAGGAAATGAAGTCTGAAAGGTTGTGTTTAGACGTTTTGTATTGGATCTATGTATAAGTAACCATCTTAAATGAATGAAAGTAGGCTACACGTAAGAAAGAAATATTACTATTGTAAATCTGTATCAGTCCTCACAAGCCGATGATGAAAACTGTAATACTAAAGCGAACACACACAACTGACGCTGTCAATTACATGTCTCAGGCAAAAAAAAAAAGGTTGTGTTAAAAGCTTTTCATGTTGTTTTAATATCAAAATATTTCGTGGTCTTACATCATCAATAACAGAAATTGTTAGACATTCACCAAAACGTTTTTACTGACAATAGTTAGACATTCACCAAAACGACTTTTAATGACAATTGTTAGACATTCACCATAACGACTTTAAATGACAATTGTTAGACATTCACCATAACGACTTTAAATGACAATTGGTAGACATTCACCATAACGACTTTAAATGACAATTGTTAGACATTCACCATAACGACTTTAAATGACAATTGTTAGACATTCACCAAAACGACTTTTACTGACAATTGTTAGACATTTACCAAAACAACTTTTACTGACAATTGCTAGACATTCACTAAAACGACTTTTACTGCCAATTGTTAGACATTCAACGAAACGACTTTTACTGACAATTGTTAGATATTCACGAAAACGACTTTTACTGACAATTGTTAGACATCCACCAAAACGACTTTTAATAACAATTGTTAGACCTTCACAAAAACGATTTTTACTGACAATTGTTAGACATTCACTAAAACGACTTTTACTGATTATTGTTAGACATTCACTAAAACGATTTTTACTGATTATTGTTAGACATTCACCAAAAAGACTTTTACTGATTATTGTTAGACATTCACTAAAACGACTTTTACTGACAATTGTTAGACCTTCACCAAAACGTTTTCTACTGACAATTGTTAGATATTCGCCAAACGACTTTTACTGACAATTGTTAGACATTCACCAAAACGACTTTTACTGACAATTGTTAGACATTCACCAAAACGACTTTTACTGACAATTGTTAGACATTCACAAAAACTACATTTACTGACAATTGTTAGACATTCGCCAAAACGACTTCTACAGACAACGTAAGAAACAGATTTGTTTTGCCATTCTAAGAATCAATCAACCTTTGTTCCTGGTGTCGATGTAATTGAATTGTCAATAACATCGTAATTTTCACAATATGTTACACAGATGAAAAAAATGTAAGCAAAAATATTTCATACAAAATCGATTTCTTTGAAGTATACAGAGTTAGTAGAATAATCGAATATAAACAAGATTTGAATTATTCAATTGTGTAGGATTTTTAAAAAATAATTTCAAAATCAGACAAAAGGATATAGTTTTCTTTCTACAAAAAAATAAAGGAAATAGAATTTGGCAAGGAAACCCTAAAGCATATAATTTCTTTTTTTTGAAAATCAATCATTGAAGTTATTTTAGAGCAGTGCTATTTGGTATTTTTTTTTGTCTTTTGTTTTTTAATTCTCTCGTAAAAGAATATTTCCGAATATTGCTAGGGAAAAATAGTCAAAACTTTCACACAGTGAGATGGTTAGGTTTATTGTTAAAATAAAATAAAAATATGTTTTATAATTTTTTGATCCCTCCAAATGGGTTGGGGATGTGGCAGGGGACGCCATGGCCTAGCAGTAGAGAGCCAGACTGCTAACACGAAAGTCTCGAGTTCGAATCTGGATTCAAGTCAGTAGAACGTCCCTGAGTCCCCCCAGCTTTGATGGGTACCTAGCTCAAGATGGTAAAAGTAAAGGCGGATTGGGTTTAGTGCTGTCCACACTATTCTTTCGAAAGAGTTAGAAACCCCGGATTCGAACTCGAGACACTCGGAGCGACTGAACAAGAGTTGGTGGATCAATCATTGTGGTACACTTTCTAACTGATGAATGGGTATAACATCTCTTTCTTCTTCGTTCTTATGTGTAATATTGGCTGGGATTTCCTCCAGCACAATATGTTATAGCTCGTTGATTCAGACAGCTTTACTTTCTGGATTTGCTTCCATAGACTTTGTCTATCCAAAAAAAAACTACTATAAACTCAGAAGTTGTTTTAATTGTGTAGTTTTCTCTCCGAGATGGGTGCCTCTCCAGCTATCAAGCTTTACCTGCCCGTGCTTTTAACAACAATGTTTAATGTTATATCAAGTCAATGTCTCTCGCTCTAGTTGAGATAGTTTAACTTCGGCATCCAATTTTGTAAGAACTATTTTTTTTAAGTTTTCTTGAAGACACAGTGCCTGACTCGAACTCTATGCTGTGAATGAGTTCTAAACTTTTAAATTGTGGAAACTTTTCATGTACAAATGTTGGATGTACATTTTTTTTTATAAATTTATTTTTCCTTAAAAAAATTAGTTTTAAAACCAAATGTAAATAGGAGCATAATTAATTTTATGAGCCACGTGTAAATTCTTACCTGCATGATGCCAGATACTGGCACCAGTCCAACAAAACAAAATGTCCAGACTCAGCGATTTTAGGTTCACAATAGGTGTGGTAGATAGTTAAAGACGATGTTGTTTAATCCAAACAACAGGATAGACATAGGATGTTGAAGTCGATTTTATTCAATCCAAACAATAGAATAAACATAGGATGTTGAAGTCGATGTTATTTAATCCAAACAACAGAATAAACATAAGATGTTAAAGACGATTTTATTCAATCCAAACAACAGAATAGAGAAAGGATGTTAAAATTAATTTGTATTTCATCCAAACAACAGAATAAACATAAGATGTTAAAGTCGATTTTATTCAATCCAAACAACAGAATAGAGAAAGCATGTTAAAATTAATTTGTATTTCATCCAAACAAAAGAATAAACATAGGATGTTAAAGTCGATTTTATTCAATCCAAACAACAGATTAGACATTGGATGTTAAAGTCGATTTTATTCAATCCAAACAACAGAATAATAGACATAGGATGTTAAAGTCGATTTTATTCAATCCAAACAACAGAATAGAGAAGGGATGTTAAAGTCAATTTTACTCAATCCAAACAACAGAATAGACATAGGATGTTGAAGTCGATTTTATTCAATCCAAACAACAGAATAGACATAGGATGTTAAAGTCGATTTTATACAATCCAAACAACAGAATAGAGAAAGGATGTTAAAGTCGATGTTATTTCATCCAAACAACAGAATAAACATAGGATGTTAAAGTCGATTTTATTCAATCCAAACAACAGAATAGAGAAAGCATGTTAAAATTAATTTGTATTTCATCCAAACAAAAGAATAAACATAGGATGTTAAAGTCGATTTTATTCAATCCAAACAACAGATTAGACATTGGATGTTAAAGTCGATTTTATTCAATCCAAACAACAGAATAATAGACATAGGATGTTAAAGTCGATTTTATTCAATCCAAACAACAGAATAGAGAAGGGATGTTAAAGTCAATTTTACTCAATCCAAACAACAGAATAGACATAGGATGTTGAAGTCGATTTTATTCAATCCAAACAACAGAATAGACATAGGATGTTAAAGTCGATTTTATACAATCCAAACAACAGAATAGAGAAAGGATGTTAAAGTCGATGTTATTTAATCCAAACAACAGAATAAACATAAGATGTTAAAGACGATTTTATTCAATCCAAACAACAGAATAGAGAAAGGATGTTAAAATTAATTTGTATTTCATCCAAACAACAGAATAAACATAGGATGTTAAAGTCGATTTTATTCAATCCAAACAACAGAATAGAGAAGGGATGTTAAAGTCAATTTTACTGAATCCAAACAACAGAATAGACATAGGATGTTGAAGTCGATTTTTACAAGCTTTTATTTAACTCACTTCCTCTGTCGTAAGTCGTCAGTCGACAGTCTGTCGTCAGTCTAGACGGAAACGCAGGAGTGAAAATTCGGACAGTTCTACTTGACCGACACGATTCACAGTTGGCACGTGGGTCAAGACATGAAGACAATGCAATCTGAAACTAAATTTGACTTAATTGGATGCCTAATTGATTTTTTATGAATTAATTAAAATTTGGACCGAATTAGTAGGCATGTCTAGCCAACCACACCACACGCGTCATCAATAGCTGCGCCATCACGACCACGTAATGGCTGCGTTCAAAAACCATTGCGCGCCTACTGAACGTGATATTCAGTAGGCGCGCAATGGTTTTTAGTCATGTAACTCTATTGTAGATAAAACATGTAAAGTACTGAAAAAAAAATTCATAAAAAACGTTTTAATAACAAGCTTTTATGTAATGATGCACTAAAAAGTAGAAAATAAATTATAGACTACTATTTAAATAACTATAAAGAAAAGCGTGGGTGTCTTCCTTAACATTAGTAAAGGTATCCAATAGATACTAAAGTGACCCACGCTTTTCTTTATAGTTATTTAAATAGTAGTCTATAATTTATTTTCTACTTTTTAGTGCATCATTACATAAAAGCTTGTTATTAAAACGTTTTTTATGAATTTTTTACTCAATCCAAACAACAGAATAGAGATAAGCTGTTATCTCGGTTTTTACTAAATCCAAACTACGTAACACAAATAGGTTTTTAAAGTCGAATTGTACTTAATCCAAACAATACATAGTTTTAATAGTTTGTTTTTGGTCCTTGCGATTTGCACAATTCACTTTCTATTTTCATCTAACTCTACCAAAATCTCTCTAGTTTACACTCCTTGAATATATCCACAAATAAAATCTGGCTGGACCTACGATGTGTACCGATTTATACTGGTGTGTACATGTCACCTTAACTGTACACAACTCACACGTGGGTTGATTAAATATAAATGTGTACAGGGCTTTGATGTCAGTGGTAGCTGCAAGAGTGGTGTACAGTGTACATCGTTAGTATAACATTGTGATTCGTTATATGCCAAGTTTTGTGTTATATAATATACATCATGATTATAACATGGTTTTATATGTACACGTTGTGTTATATAATATAGCTCATAATTATAACATTGTGATTCGTTATACGCACACGTTTTCTGTTATACAATATAAGTAATTACTATAAATTCAAGAATCCTTATACTCGCAAGAGTTCTTTATTAAGAAATAACCTACAAAATTATCTTTAAAATATTTCATGTTCGTTATCCACCTCGCTGTACCCCAACGCCACCCATTCTTGACCCCCCCCCCCCCCCCCCCCTCCCCTTCCCACCATCTAACGTCTCAATACTCTCTTAACATTACAGCGACGACACAGACTCTTCGGTTCAGTTCTTCAACTCTGTGAAAACGAACATGCAGTTAAACACAAGAGATAATCCATCAAAACCCAAGACATAATCCATCTGTTTTTTTTTTGTATGATTACAAGTTTTCATTACTCCCCTGTAGAATAGTTCCCCTGGGTAAGATTTTAATAATGAACAAACGCACGTAAATGTCAGAAAGAGATTCATTCGCCTGAAAACTAATTAGCAGATAACATTTAAATAATATATTGTTTTTGTGCTGCATACCATTTGCTTTCTCTCTATACCTTCTTCAATCTTTCTTTTTTACTTTCCTTATCTCTCTCTCTCTCTCTCTCTCTCTCTATATAATATATATATATATATATATATATATATATATATATATATATATATATATATATACATACATACACAAACACATACACACACACATATATATATATATATATATATATATATATATATATATATATATATATATATATATATATATATATATATATACATACACAAACACACACACACACACACACACACATATATATATATATATATATATATATATATATATATATATATATATATATATATATATATATATATATATATATATATATATATATATATATATATATATATATATATATATACATACTAAACAAGTATATATGTAAACATTTTTTATTCTTCATACAGTTTGATTTGTTTCTATACCTCCTTCTATCTTTCTTTCTTTCTTTATATATATATATATATATATATATATATATATATATATATATATATATATATATATATAATATACAAGTAATATATTAATATGTTTATATAGAAATGTATATATACATGACATATATATATATATATATATATATATATATATATATATATATATATATATATATATATATATTTATTTATATATATATACGTATATAGATCTATATATAAATATAATGCAGTTCACTCTAACACAGCACATTATAAACCATACACAGCACACAAAGCACTACACACTAACTAGAGCACACACACAGACACCACTTAGCACCACACTCACACCTACACACAACTTTCACATTCACTACATTTTATCCACCCAACACACAAAGAACACTCCCTTTTTATTCGTCTACGTTTCCTATTTTATTTTCTAATCGTTTCATTGAAATCGTCCACCCGCTGTAAACAAATAAATTCTTCAAGCAATTACGCGTAGCAGAAAAAATTCATTAACTCAGTTAATTGGAGAGCGCACGAAAGAATCGCTTCAGTAAAGAAATAACTTCGCTTTAATGCGATTCAAATGATGTTGCTATAAAATGTGAAATGCGTTTGATACTTTCCACTGTTATAGATTTTCATTTCAAATATCTTTCTCTGTCGTTTTTTAAGGTTTTTTAATCGGAGGAACAGCTGGATTTGTTTTCTTATAAAAACAATCACCCTTTCGAACTTGACGGTACATGGGCAGGTGAAGTAGAGCTCATCTGTTTCAGTGACTTCAGCATTATAATGGACATTCTACTGACACGAACACAGGATTCGACCTCAAAACTTCCGGGACAGCAGTAGTATACCTACCGTCAGACCACACCGTTCCTCTTTTCTTTGTTATTATTATTTAAATAAATGATAAAAAAAGTGATGTAGATAAACATTTAAGTTGGTAATAAGGATAAAGTACAATTGAATCATGAGTCAATTCAGCAATAATGGGTTCCTTGCTAGAGTTGGTGACTTTAAAAAAAACAATTCCTAGTAAATATCGCTTAAAAGAAGAAGAATATATATATATATATATATATATATATATATATATATATATATATATATATATATATATATATATATATATATATATATATATATATATATATATATATATATATATATATCCTCATGTGGACCATGCGAGACACCACGTAAACGCACGCCGTTACTCCCTCGCTCTCTACCACCCCACCCATTCTGGTGAGCTGTGGTTCACCCCGAATATTTACAATCGTAGTTCCGGGTCGAATTAGTAACGGCTATTAGGGGCAGATAATTTAGTTTTTAAACGATATGAAACTCAGGAGAGATAAGAAGCTCTGCCTGATTTTTTCATTGTCGTCCGTAAACTGTTGTCACGGACGGCTGCTTTCACGGTGGCGGGGGGTGTGGAGGGGATGGAAGGGAGGGTAGTGTCGAATTCAATAACTATGATGAACTGCTGAAAAGTAGAAAATAAAACAACTAAACAGCGGTGTATGATACGCCGCGGGTCAGCTCGCTGTCTTATATTTTTGGAAAATTTCCTTGTGAACGCCTCACAAAATCTACAAATACGTGTTCTATAATCTTAAGGTTAATCAGTTGCTGGAATAGTCAAGTGGTAAATCGCGCGCTTAGAACACACGAAAGTCACGAGTTCGAAACCCACTCAGGGCCCGATAGAGGCTATGGAGGTATTATGGCGGTATCCCACTTGACAACCCCAGCTGACTAAACTCCATCACCGCTAATCCAATTGTATAAGGGAATCGTTCTTTTTAATTTACAAATATTTATCTTATAAATAACGAGCCGGCCCGCGGCATAACATACGCCGCTATTTAGTTGTTTCTAATTTTCAATAATTCATAATTTGTGAATTCGACAGTACCAACGCTGACACTGAAAATATTTCTTTAAAACACTACGAGCCGGCCCGCGGCATAACATACGCCGCTATTTAGTTGTTTTTTCTACTTTTCAGTAATTCAAAATTTGTGAATTCGACAGTACCAACGCCGCCACAGAAAATATTTCTTTAAAACACTATAAGTAGCTCGTTAAGGACCATAACCCCCCCCCCCCCCCCCCCCTCTCTTCCTTCCCCCCCCCCCCCCCCCTACGTTTAAAATCGTTGGCTCTGCTTGTAAACATTTAGAGTGAACACAGCTCACTAAAACCATGTAGGGGTGGGGAGGTAGGGAGCGCCTTTACAGCTTGTTTTCTAGACGCGTTTGCAGCTTGTTTTCTAGCGGCTCCCAGAAGAGAATTATATATATAGATAAGTAGCTCGTTAAGGACCATAACCCCCCCCCCCCCCCTTCCTTCCCTCCCCCCCTCCTCCCCCCCCCCCCCCCCCCTACGTTTAAAATCGTTGGCTCTGCTTGTAAACATTTAGAGTGAACACAGCTCACTAAAACCATGTAGGGGTGGGGAGGTAGGGAGAGCGTTTGCAGCTTGTTTTCTAACGGCTCGAAGAGGAGAATTATATATATAGATGTATCTAAAATGGTTGATTGTGTATGTTAAAGAGAATGTGTGTATGTGGTTGAGTATCTGTGTATGTGTGTCACTTACTTTGTGGTTAGTGGTTAGACAACGATTTTGATGGAGACTGTGGAATCTGTGACTATGTTAACATTACTAGAGTACTGTGACACTGTTAACATTACTGGAGTGTTGTGTGACACTGTTAACATTACTGGAGTACTGTGACACTGTTAACATTACTGGAGTACTGTGACACTGTTAACATTACTAGAGTACTGTGACTATGTTAACATTACTAGAGTAATGTGTGATACTGTTTACATTACTGGAGTACTGTGACACTGTTAACATTACGTGAATGTTATGTGACACTGTTAACATTACTGGAGTGTTGTGTGACACTGTTAACATTACTGGAGTACTGTGACAATGTTAACGGCGTGCGTTTACGTGGTGTCTCGCATGGTCCCCATGAAGAGAATTATATATATATATATATATATATATATATATATATATATATATATATATATATATATATATATATATATATATATATATATATATATATATATATATACGAGCTGACCCGCGACGTAGCATAAGCCGCTATCTAGCTGTTTTATTTTCTACTTATCAACAATTCATAATTTATGAATTCTTTTAAGCAATATTTACTAGGAATTGTTTTTTTTTAAGTCACCAACTCCAGTCAGAAATCCATTATTGCTGAAATGACTCAGGGTTCAATTGTACTTTATCCTTTTTTATCTACATCACTATTTTACAATTTATTTAAATAATAACTTAGAAAAAAGGGACGGTGTGGTCTGACGGTAGGTATACTGCTGCAAATTCGGAAGTTTCGAGGTCGAATCCTGTGTTCGTGTCAATAGATCGTCCATTGTAATGCTGAAATCACTGAAACAGATGAGCTCTACTTCACCTGCCCATGTACCGTCAAGTTCGAAAGGGTGATTGTCTTTTATATGAAAACAAATCCAGCTGTTCCTCCGATTAAAAACCTTTAAAACAACATAGAAAGATATTTGAAATGAAAATCTATAGCAGTGGAAAATATCAAAGTAGATGTACATCCTGAATAGGCCTATTTCCCTGCCATTAAACATCTTCACCAAAAACATCTTCATTAACCATCCCGACTAAAATCTGAAATACAAGTTCAAATATTTTCTTTGTGACTGTTTTGACGATCCTTATCACATTTATTTAAACATTCACATTCTGTACACATCAGGAAAAAGAATGGATTAAAAATCGATTTAAAAACTAGCTTGTATGTAATAATACACTACATGGATAAATTAAATTATTTTCTTTAAATATAATAATGACCTAAAATAAAAGCTTGGGTCGCTTATTTAATTTTAGTAAAGGTATTCAATAGAAACTATAGGGAAACGCGCTTTACCTATTGAATACCTTTACTGGAATTTAAGAATATACTTTTTCTTGACAGTTATTTAAATAGTGCTTTATTATATTACATATTTTATTAAAAATCATTTATTTTCTTATTTTTCATTGCATAATTTTATAAAAGTTTGTTAAAAACTGTCTTTATGGATTTTTTAATACTTAAAATTTACGTTTTTTAAGTGAAAAATAGCTTACCCTAAAATATATAAACCAATAAACAGATTTTAATATACTTGGTAACATGAACTACATTTTATTCTGCTACTATCTACTTAGGATGTCCTGAGTCCACCCAGCTCTAATGGGTACCTGACTTACGTTAGGGAAAGCATTATATAAGTCGGATGAGCATAGTGCTAACCACACCATCTATCATAAGCCAAGGTCAAGAAACCTATGAACTCTACTTCATCTACCCAATGTATACGAATCTTTCTTTTTTTTTAAATATACTTATCTACAAGGCACCATTTTGTTTCTATTCTAAAACAAAACCGTATTGCCCTCGGAGAGTATAGCACCGTATGTCTATGAAGCTATCATAAAACATAATACACAATAGTAGATCCCGATAATGTACTGGAATAATCACGTTAGTCGTGTATAATTCGGCGCGAACTCTCTACACAAACTATTGATTACAGTGGATTTGTATAGGCTGGGTATAAATTCCTTTGTTGTATAAATGTAAAACTGTTCATTGTGAATGTGGGTGTGAACAATGCAAACAGATTATGCAGCTTTATTTTTATTCTATTGAGGTTTTTTTTTCCATTCCTGTTTCATCGGTTGGAGCAGTACATGTACCACACTCGCTTAGTTAACTAATTGTCATTTGTTGTATAAAGATATCATCATCATTTCCCGTTCGTGCCAAAGACCTCAGCGTATGACGGGACAGAGTGGGCAGCACTGTACCCAGACGTTTTTGTTTCCCTAATGTAAGTTAGGTACCCATCAGAGCTGGGTCGACTCAGGGACTTCCCACTACCGCTAGGCCACGCCTTCCTTATTATAATATAATTATAATATTATATATACTTAATTAAATTTAAAAAATATAAAATAACCTCGTAAAATTTCTATTATATTTCCCAGGATACAGTTTTTAATTTATCCACTCAGTAAATCAATTTAAAGAAATCGACTATCAGTAAATTTAATTAATCGATTCTCGGTAAATTATTTTGAGTAATCGACTATACGTATATTATCTTTAAATAATCGACTCTCAGTAGGGCCTATATTATTTTTAACCTACCCATAAAGGTAATACACACAACCTGTATGTTGTAGGTAATACCAACCAATGTCTACAATACGTACAATGATCTATACTTTAGCCGTGCTGTTTTCAACCTTGATGAATATACAAGAAAAAATGAAACGTTTTTTTTTTTTTAAATAAATCGGACCTCGCATGAATGGTTCGTGTATATGAAATACCTGTAGCATATGATACAGAATTAGAAATCATTGTAGCATGGGACATGATATCCTTTGAAAATGTTGTATAAGGTAAAAAGTTGTATGATGTTGGGACATACACGAAGCATGTTTCTTGTAAGATAAAAATTTTCTAATCGGCGCTCAGCACACGATTATTTTTAAATTTTTTGTAATGTAAGGTTTACGTTACTCTGACAGTTAAACTATGGAACGGCGTGGTCGGATGGTAGATCATAGGACTTCTAATCCAAAAGACTCAAGTTCGAATCCCGGGTGTGTATGATGTCAATGGGTCCACTCTGTTATGATGGGTACCTGACTCACGTTAGGGAAAGTAAAGGAGATTGGGATCAGTACTGACCACACTATCCCTACATCGCTGAAATAGGTGAAATTTACTTAATCTACCCCATTGGACGTCAGATTTGAAAGCGTACTTTACGTAACATAACTAAACTCTAGAACTAGTTATGTAATAATTGTTACTCCTTGATACAGCGTACCCCAAATGTAGCTGTCTGGTCCTGGACCATAGGAGAGTTCATCATTAGATACTGTGGTCTAGTTACATAAAGTTACACTTCAGTATAGTAGAGTTCATCATTAGATACTGTGGTCTAGTTACATAAAGTTACACTTCAGTATAGTACAATAGAGCTCATTATTAGAACTAGTTACATAAAGTTACACTTCAGTATAGTACAATAGAGCTCATTATTAGAACTAGTTACATAAAGTTACACTTCAGTATAGTACAATAGAGCTCATTATTAGAACTAGTTACATAAAGTTACACTTCAGTATAGTACAATAGAGTTCATCATTAGATCTAGTTACATAAAGTTACACTTCAGTATAGTACAATAGAGTTCATCATTAGATCTAGTTACATAAAGTTACACTACAGTATAGTACAATAGAGCTCATTATTAGAACTAGTTACATAAAGTTACACTTCAGTATAGTACAATAGAGTTCATCATTAGATCTAGTTACATAAAGTTACACTACAGTATAGTACAATAGAGCTCATTATTAGAACTAGTTACATAAAGTTACACTACAGTATAGTACAATATAGTTTATCATTAGATCGAGTTATATAAAGTTACACTACAGTATAGTACAATAGAGTTCATCAGTAGATCTAGTTACATAAAGTTACACTACAGTATAGTACAATAGAGTTCATCATTAAATAATCGTGGACTAGTTACATAAAGTTACACTACAGTATAGTACAATAGAGCTCATTATTAGAACTAGTTATATAAAGTTACACTACAGAATAGTACCATAGAGTTCATCATTAGATACTGTGGTCTAGTTACATAAAGTTACACTACAGCATAGTACAATAGAGCTCATTATTAGAACTAGTTACATAAAGTTACACTTCAGTATAGTACAATAGAGTTCATCATTAGATCTAGTTACATAAAGTTACACTACAGTATAGTACAATATAGTTTATCATTAGATCGAGTTATATAAAGTTACACTACAGTATAGTACAATAGAGTTCATCAGTAGATCTAGTTACATAAAGTTACACTACAGTATAGTACAATAGAGTTCATCATTAGATACTCGTGGACTAGTTACATAAAGTTACACTACAGTATAGTACAATAGAGCTCATTATTAGAACTAGTTATATAAAGTTACACTACAGAATAGTACCATAGAGTTCATCATTAGATACTGTGGTCTAGTTACATAAAGTTACACTACAGCATAGTACAATAGAGTTCATTATTAAATACAATTGGTCTAGTTGTATAAAGTTACACTACAGTATAGTACAATAGAGTTCACCAATAGCTAGTTACATGGTGTTCACTACAATATACCTAAACAGTCGATACAGGTGTGTAGCTTCATTACTTTGTGTGTAGCAATTATGTATTGTATGGTAAATTATGCTAGATCTCAATTAAGTTATGAAAGTTTTGTAATATATGCACACGTGAAACGTATGCATGTGTGTATGTAAGTTTATATATATATATATATATATATATATATATATATATATATATATATATATATATATATATGAGCTAAGTATAAGCTACATATATATATATATAAGCTAAGTATAACAATCACGATTTCAAGCTCGTAAACATGTCATTTTATGGCATTCCAAATGTTGAAATAGAAAAAGATAAGACCTTGCCGTCGCCAATAGCTGTAACTTAAAGTAGGACAACTGTTATTTTGGTTCGATTCATTGAGGGGGTGGTACTCCAACGACCTCCACCCTCATCACCTCCTTCACTGGGCCACTGAAATAAAAGTATAAAACACTTTAAGATGTGTATTTTACGTTGCTAAGTTTCTCTGTCCACTGAACTCTGACCTGAATACATCGGATCATCTCACCGATATAACTAACACTATGTATCTAGTTGCCATGGTTACTGTCTTCACCATCTCTACAGACCAGCTGAACACGGTGCCCATCTGGTAGCTTCATGACCAGACCAACACCCCTACATATGTACAGATAACAAAACTATTACGGTATTTGTAAACAGGTGAAACTAGTTTACAGATACCATATATCATGGTTTTTATTACTGTTGTTTCATAGGAAAAATGTTTGCACAGCTGACCCCCCCCCCCCCCCCCCCCGTAAATAAAACTCCCCCTCCCCTTTATAACATATATTTCTTTCTAAAATCTGAACCAAATTTTGTCAAATATAGATTGGTTGGTCAATTTTTATAACATTTTTAATAACAAATTTACTTAAAACTATAGTTCGAAAATTTAATGTTTAAAAGGTAACTCCTAAATATGACACAGTTTCTCAAATCACCCCCCCCCCCCCCAATGGTTCCATCGTCACGTTACTAATCCAAGTTGTAGGCTATATGTGACTGCACTTATAGAACCTCATTTAGCATTTAAGGAACTGAAGGAACTGAAAGAAAGTCATTTTCCAATAATAATTATCTACTGGTTAAGTATTTTAAAATTTTTATTATGGATATAAATGAAAGGAAAGCTAGGAGAGAAATCAAAACTTAAGCCGGACATGTAACATTAATTTAAGCGTCCACATTCGTGTGCTAAATATAAATCAAAACCGTTTCATTTCTCTGTTAGCTTTTCTTCCCTCCGTGATTTTTTTTGTAGCAACAAAATTCCTTTCATTCTCGCGCATGCGTCAAGATCTATTTATAGTTAAAGGTCACGTAATGAAGTACTACACATTCATTCATTCATTCACTCCGTACTGACATAACCCAACACGAATGAATGTTCGCCTTTTAAAACTGTGTGTACGTATGGTTGTATGTACGTGTGTTTATGAAAAAAAGAAAGGTGTGGCTGTTGTGTTGTGAGGGGGGGGGGGGGATGGGATGGGCCACGCCTTGGTAAATATCCAGCCTGAAATTCGGTTGAAAGAACTCAACTAAAATTCACGTAAAACAAAACAAAAAGTGTATTTGATTTAATCCGATCTTTGATTCGTCGGTCTAGATAGGATGTTTATCCACTACTTCCCCATTCAGGTAAAACATACATCAACTGTAACAACGCTGACTCGTTTCGTAGCCTTCTGCTTGTGGTGGGGTGATGTCATTCTCGCTAGATAAACGTGTTCGAGATTATATTGACATGGTTAAAAACAAGCATTCATGTCGTGGCCTACCTTTTTTCAACCCATTTTTTTCCGAATTATGTTCTATACATTGCTTTATATTTATA
Source organism: Physella acuta (assembly GCF_028476545.2). Lineage (NCBI taxonomy): Eukaryota > Metazoa > Mollusca > Gastropoda > Physidae > Physella > Physella acuta. Next base: position 346,127 of record NW_026732788.1, read on the forward strand.
GAGAAGTTGAATCACTGTAGTAGCCTGCAAATATTTGATAGTGGAGTACAAGGGTGGTAGGGTTCAAACTTGGGTGAAATGTATGTATAGTATTGTAGAGATGCAGTGTTTCTTTCAGGCATTTCTTCGGGGGGGGGGACGTCTACAGCAATAGAATTTATCTAGAAAATATATATTTTTATAATTTTAGCCAACCTCCCTCCCACGTAAGTTTCAAGTGCCCCCCCCCCCCCCCCCCCCGGAAAAAAGTCTGAAAGAAATACTGTTGAGATGTGTAATGAAAATGTGCGATGCCAACGTTTTAATGTAATTACGGTAATTTAAAAATAAATATTAAATAGCGAAACAAATATTTGTTAAATGGTGAAACCAGTATTTGTAAAATAGGGACAAAAAAGATATAAATAGCAAAAGAAATATTTGTTAAATGGTGAAACCAGTATTTGTAAAATAGGGACAAAAAAGATATAAATAGCGAAAGAAATATTTATTAAATGGTGAAACCAGTATTTGTAAAATAGTTACAAAAAAGATATAAATAGCGAAAGAAATATTTGTTAAATGGTGAAACCAGTATTTGTAAAATAGGTACAAAAAAGATATAAATAGCGAAAGAAATATTTGTTAAATGGTGAAACCAGTATTTGTAAAATAGGTACAAAAAAGATATAAATAGCGAAAGAAATATTTGTTAAATGGTGAAACCAGTATTTGTAAAATAGGTACAAAAAAGATATAAATAGCGAAAGAAATATTTGTTCAATGGTGAAACCAGTATTTGTAAAATAGGTACAAAAAGATATAAATAGCGAAACTAACATTGGTTAAATGGCTTGTGCAGGCCTACCCCAGTCCACCCCTCCCCTAAGTGGACGGTTCTACTGAGAGACGTCTTAATACATCTTTAAGTAGAAGGGGACTCTTCATGACGGAAGTTTGAGAAGCCTTGCTCAAAAGTGTTTTCTAATCGAAGTCAAAATGTGCTATGCAACTTATTGACATTGCTTGTGATTTTCAGTCCTTTTTATCCGTGTCAACTTATTGACATTGCTTGTGATCTTCAGTCCTTTTAATCCGTGTCAACTTATTGACATTGCTTGTGATCTTGTCCTTTTTATCCGTGTCAACTTATTGATATTGCTTGTGATTTTCAGTCCTTTTAATCTGTGTCAACTTATTGACATTGCTTGTGATTTTCATTCCTTTTTATCCGTGTCAACATATTGACATTGCTTGTGATTTTCAGTCCTTTTTATCCGTGTCAACTTATTGACATTGCTTGTGATCTTCTGTCCTTTTTATCCGTGTCAACATATTGACATTGCTTGTGATCTTCAGTCATTTTATCCGTGTCAACTTATTGACATTGCTTGTGATCTTCAGTCCTTTTTATCCGTGTCAACTTATTGACATTGCTTGTGATCTTCTGTCCTTTTTATCCGTGTCAACGTATTGACATTGCTTGTGATCTTCAGTCATTTTATCCGTGTCAACTTATTGACATTGCTTGTGATCTTCAGTCCTTTTTATCCGTGTCAACTTATTGACATTGCTTGTGATCGTCAGTTATTTTAATCTCCAGAAATCTGGTCACAGGAAGCGAAGCTGCACATTTTAAAAAATCAATTCGACAATAAATCGTTAAATTGTAGGGCTGGCTGCTGAATCAGATCGACACAGTGTGTCAAGTAAGATGGCGTAGATGTAGGCCTAAATCAGGTTCCTGTTGCATGAGTGAGGTGACGAATTTGGTTGCCACTAATCATGACGAGGGAGATTGCTATCAGAAGATTTGAGATTACTTTTATATGAGTAATATGCCTAAGATGCTAAATGTTGTTATGTCGATATAGATCATGACTGCTAAACCGAAAAGTCGAACCCCTTGGTAAATAAGGCTAGATAGCTGGGGGACAGCATCTCTTTTAGGAGAGACAACTTCAAAGTCAAACAACTGCTGCCTTGTAGTTTGTTCTTGGATGGACGAAAAACTATGAAAACAAATCCAGAAAGAATAGCAGGACGACAATACAGGAAAACGCAATGTATTGCTAGGCTGAACTCCTCAGAAGTATTTGTATATTCTTATTTATTAATTACACGCGCTTATAAAATTGTAAATATTGGATAACTGCTGAAAATTACAGTACAAAAATGTAATTTTTAAACGGTATATGAGACATCATTTATGGAACCTCATTTAAGCATTTAAGTAACTGAAAGAAAATAATTTTCCAATAGTAATTATCTTCTGTTTAAGTATTTCAAAATCAACAATTAGTTCTATTTTAATGTTTCAACATTTAGGTATGTTTAAAAGGCCAGATCCCGTACTCTCTCAATTATTAAGAATTTGTTGGTCAGACTAGCTACTAACTGAAAGTATCAACATTAACTGGAATCAAATAAATAACTCTAACTTTGTTAGTAATAACTATTAAAAGAATTAACACTTAATCATAACCGTATCTGAGATAAATATTCTAAAAAAAGTTATTTTTCGCTCACTAATCAAATAGAATATCTAATTAGCAGAGGTTAAAAGCGTACTTTATTTGTAAACGCGTTTATTTAACCAGGAGGTTTTTGTCTGTCTTTCTGTCGTCAGATATCAAAACTGCAGAGCGAAATTTCGAGCACTTCTTACTGGCCAGTTCCTTTCAAACTTGGCACGTGAGTCAAGACTTGAAAACAACGCAATCAGACATCAAATTTGACTAATTATTTTTTTATGAATTAATTAATATTTTCTGAAATTAGTAAGGTGACCTACTACTATTCCACACTATTATAATCGCATTATCATGTTCATTTGGAGCTCAAATAGTTCTTAGTCATGCAATTCTGTTGTAAAAAAAAGTTAAAGTACTGAAAGAAATGCATAAAAGACGTTTAATAAAAAGCTTTTATGTAATAATGCACTAAAATAAGAATATAAAGGATTTTCTTTAAATATATAATAATACATTACTATTTCAATAACAATAAAGAAAAGCGTGGGTTTCTATATACTACTGAAGGGATCCAATAGATAATATAGTCACTCATACTTTTCTTTATAGTTATTAAAACAGTAGTTTATTATTATATATTCAAAGAAAATATTTGTTTTATCCTTTTTCTTACATAAAGCTTATTATTAAATGTTTTACGCATAATTTTTAAAAGATTAAAACATAAGACGTACCATTGCAAAACTATTACTGTCGTTTCTCGGTCATTGTTTAGTTTATTGCGCTTTTTGTTATTTAGACAATGCACATTAATTGTTTTCACTTCAAAAGCCTAAACTGCTTGTTTGTTTATATGCATCTAATTAAATCTAAGAAAAAAAAATTAAAGTTTTATCATGAAATCAACACACACACACTAGATGGTTACTTTATACTTTAAAGGCACAATGCTTTGAGTTTAAAATAGGCCTGTACATTTATCTTCTAGATAAACGTGTGATAAATTTGGTTTATTTAGGGCCAAAGTGTATTCCATCATAGTCAAGTGACAAAACCTTGATTGTGTTGATAGCAATATTTGTCTAATACCTAACTGCTGTTTACGTTGAAAATTTTATATTAAAAATATAAATAGAACCAGTTTCAAAATGGTTCTTAAGTATTAAATAACTGCTTAAATCCCATTGACGTGTTATTTTACGTATTTTATTTTTTGGCTGAGATAATTCGCATTTATTTTCCTCGACTATGTTTGATCACACATCAAATAGAAAAAGTGCAGATAAATCCCCATTACACTTCAATAATATATATATATATATATATATATATATATATATATATATATATATATATATATATTAAATATATATATATATATATATATATATATATATATATATATATATATATATATATATAAATATATATATATATATATATATATATATATATATATATATATATATATATATATATATATATATATATATATATATATATATAAATATATATATATATATATATATATATATATATATATATATATATATATATATATATATATATATATATATATATATATATATATATATATACATATATATGACTTAGGACTACTTTATTTCTCTAGAATAACACTTGTGTTGTATTTCAAATGTTTAATTTGAGACGTTAAAGTTTTTGGGTGGGGTGTGGAGGGGGGGGGAAGACAATGACAGTTTATTTTTACAGTTTACACTCCTCTGACGCAGATTGAGATGGAAAGATAACATGAACACACAGGGGGAGGGGAGTGAAAGGAGAGGGGAGGTGTGCCTAAAATACCACCAGAGCAAACACTCCACACAAATTATTAAAATAGTGAGTTGTACTGCCTCTATAAAATCACGCTAATAAACATTTAAATAAGCCAATTGAAACGTTTTCCACGCAAACTGTGAACTGTTTCAACATTTGCAATGTATTCGATCCAACCGCCCCAAATCGACGAAACATAACACCCAAGTCTCGACACACGGAAATGGATTATTTTTATGAAATGCTTTGCACTGGATATAATTTTCTCCATAGAAATCAATAACACAACAGTTCGCTGGTTAGATTAGTCATGTATGTTTATGTGATAAGTGGGCGGGGGGTGTTGCGAATGTATGGTGTTGAAAGGTAGTGTATGTGGTTTATGTAGAGAAAGGTTTATGGCGTATTTGTATGTGCGTATGTGAAGTGTGATTAATAGTAGTGTGTGGCGTCTTTAATCTGTGTTGTATGTTGAAGTATATATGCTCTATGTATGTGTATGTGTGTCTAGAGGTATATGGTATATATGTGGGTGTATGTTGTATACAAGTAGATCAATGGGGTATATTTGTATGTGTACTGTCTATGGGTAAGGCTAAATTGAAGAATCGGAAACATGATTATATAGTACAAGTGTGGGTATATGTGTAGGTGTATGATGTATGTGTGGGAAATAAATATATATATATATATATATATATATATATATATATATATATATATATATATATATATATATATATATATATATATATATATATATATATATATATATATATATGTCGTATATGTTTAGGTTTATGGTATATGCATAGATGCATATGTATAGGTATATGGTATATGCGTAGGTGTATGTGGTATATGTGGTATATGTGGTTTATGTGGTATAATATGTGTAATGTGGTATATGGTATATGTGTAGGTCTATGTGTCACATGTGTAGGTGTATGTATTATATGTATATGTGCAGAGTTGTATATTTCGTGTAGATGTATGTGGATGTAGTAAGTGGATATATTTTAAGATGTATGTGTTCTAAGTGTATGCATTTGTGTATGTGTCTTGTAACATTACTGTGCGTTTAAGTTGTTATATTCTATTTTAAAGTGCCAGAGTGTTGTGTTGTATATGAAAGTGTAGTGGGATGAAAAGTGTGTGTTCAATGTGTCACTGTGGGAATTGTATAATTATGTGTTGCAAAACTAAAGCAAAATTTGAACTGCAAGTCGACTGTTTTAAACTAACATACCATAATATGAAATCTTTTGGGTAAAAGAAAATAATATAATTTATCAGACAAATGAAATGGTTTTTTTTTTAATAATGTATTTTATTATTGTGATTATGCAATTAAAAAATAATAACATTTATATAATAAAATGTATAATATAATTATATTTATAACACATTTACTAATCCACATATACCGCTAACAACACAATACAAAGAAAATAATATGCTGTCCATATCACAAACGTGGGACAAAGTATGTAGACAATCCCATATCCATATCTGTAACTGTAAGTTTTGCTATATTCCATTTTCAAAAATTTAGCAATATAATTGATAAAAAAGATTACGAAAAAATATTAAATTGTGGGCATTAACTACTGGATATTAGGCTTCTACGATAAATTAACATTAAGAATAAATTTATTATAAAAGCCAGCCATTAACTTTTTTTTTTCTAAGTTAATATAATTTTTTTTAAGTGGGAAAAAAAGTAAAAATAAAATCTTTTTAACGTGTTTACAGTATTTCTGATTTTTTTTTTGTCTTGTTTACCACACTACGAGTTACTTGACGTAAACACGCTCATGATGAAGCCGTAAAAATCGTTTTCTGCTGTAAAAATCGTTTTCTGCGTCCTTTCAGCACGAACTCACGTATTTTGATGTTAACAGCATTTTGGTGTGTTCGGCGAGTGAGGTAGAATTAAGTTGATTTTGATGTTGTAGAATTAACTTGATGTTGGTGTGGTGGAATTAAGTTGACGTTAAGGTGGAAAAATTAAGTTGATGTTTGTGTGGTAGAATTAAGTTGATGCTGATGTGGTAGAATTAAGTTGGTGATGGTGTGGTAGAATTAAGTTGATGATGGTGTGGTAGAATTAAGTTGATGTTGGTGTGGTAGAATTAAGTTGATGCTGATGTGGTAGAATTAAGTTGGTGATGGTGTGGTAGAATTAAGTTGATGATGGTGTGGTAGAATTAAGTTGATGATGGTGTGGTAGAATGAAGTTGAGGTTGGTGTGGTAATTTAGGTTGATGTTGGTGTGGTAGAATGAAGTTGATGTTAATGTGTTAGAATTAACTTGCTATTGGTATGGTACAATGAAGTTGATGTTGATAGAATTAATGTTGATGTTAGTGTGTTAGTGTATTAGAATTAAGTTGATGTTGGTGTGGTAGAATTAAGTTGATGTTGGTGTGGTAGAATAAAGTTGGTGTTGGTGTGATAGAACTAAGTTGAAGTTGGTGTGGTAGAATTAAGGTAGCAGTTACATTCATGTTGTTGCGGTGGCACACAACTAGCAGTTACAATAATGTCGGTGTGGTAGCATTAAGGTAGCAGTTACGTTGATGTTAATGTTGTAGAAGAAAGCTAGCAGAATATTGATGTTGATGTGGTAGAAGTACAAAGATAAAACGTTCACTGGCGTTGTTGTGTTAGCATAAAGATAACAGAAAGTATTTTTTTTTCAAAAAACTTGAGTTTAGTTCAAATTCTAAAAAAAAAACATTTACACTTTCCGGCTTTTATAACAGGTGAAGTAGAGTTCATCTAGGAGTTAAAATTTGATTTGATCATGTATCACAGTTCTCTACTAGGGGCTGACACAATCAGAGCTGACTGAAATCAAGCATGAAACAATCATCTTTTAGTCACATTTAAACACATGTGTTGACGATGTGAAGCTAGATGTGGCATCAGTGGACTGGCTATCATGATCAATTTTTGAGCTTGCTCAAAAACTTTAGAAAAAACAGTAGAGTTTAGTGTAAAGTTGATTTTTTTTCGGTAACGTTATCATGTCCATGATACGTGTCACCGATAGAGCAAAGGGTAGATTAAAAATTCAAGTTCGGACCTGAAGGCTGTTTCGGGCTACGAAACAAACATAATATTATCATCTACACTTAGACGTTTAATGAGTGTACACCTTCCTCTAGTAGTGGGGGATCTTCCTACTATAAACCAACTCTTTATGCGTATGTGTTGTTGATTTTTTTATTCTATGTTGATGACGCTGAAAAAAAACTTGTTTTTCAAAACATAAAAATACTTTTAATAACAATAGATTTTTTTATTCTATGTTGATGACGCTGAAAAAAAACTTGTTTTTCAAAACATAAAAATACTTTTAATAACAATATTTTAAATTAATACAGTCACTCAAATTTTCTCTAATAAAAATTAATTTCAGCTTTCCAATCCCTACATTTTTCCTCTCACTCTTATCCGCATCACACAATTCACTTTCCACCTTCCCATTTTTGTTGCATGAATGATAACATGTTTTTACTTTCTCGTATATACGAAGTATAAAGGAAGTCTTGTAATCGTGCAAAAAATAAACCGGGAGTGATCTCCCCTAAACTTTCTCGAATATTCTTATATAAAATAACAGGGGATGGGAAATCGGGTTATAGACATGTATTTTTAATCCATTTTAAATACTTAAAGTTTTAAAAATAGAATAAAATCTCATAGACAAAAGAATTGCACATCAAGTGAACGCCAAATAAAAAAGTGCATAATAGTGCGCAATATTATTTTTGATAAACGTATAGTTTAGTCCAAAGATCTAGTTATACCACATTACTATGTTGTTTACATCAGAAAATGAAGAGATAAAACTAATTTAATATTTTTTTCCTTCAAATACATGCAATCTTTAGAAAAGTCATGTAAAAACTACACGGTCAGGTTTTTTTAAATACATTTTAATAACACGCACAGGATTTTTAAAAATAATTATAGAGCCCTTTAGAATATTCACAATGGAGCCAATACCATAGCGACGTTTTACATTTTAACCTTTTGGACATTAATAATAAAAATAATTAATTATGAAACACAAAGCCTCACTCGTAACAAAACGTTTCTGTTGACATGAATAACATTTTAGAATACATTTCCTAACAACCACACGCACAAAAAACCCACAGCAGGACCAGGAAAACATGTTTGTTAATTGAAACTATTATTTTTAACCCGGAAAAAAAATAATTGCTTTAGTTTCCGGCAAAGTTAAAAAAAAACATTATTTTAACCGGAGAATAGTGCCTGATTGAGTTACTGGACGTCCGCGTGTGGTGACTGATTGCTCGTAAAAGATATACCTGACCGTTTTAAATTAATATTATGGTATGATGGTACCGTATTTTATCAACATCTCGATATATTATTTTAAATTTTTACCTAAACAATGCAGACAAGATTTAACTTTAAATCTGTGTTAATAATAAAATCATTGCGTTTAAAAATATATATAAACTGAAGCTGTCAACTGTTTTCTTTGCTGGTAGGGACAGTAATGTACATATTATATATATATATATATATATATATATATATATATATATATATATATATATATATATATATATATATACATATATATGTACATATAATATAATATATATATATATATATATATATATATATATATATATATATATATATATATATACAAATATATGTACATATTATATATATATATATATATATATACATATATATGCACATATTATATATATATATATATATATATATATATATATATATATATATATATATATATATACATATATATGTACATATTATATATTATATATATATATATATATATATATATATATATATATATATATATATATATATATATATATACAATCACGCGCACACACATTTTCATTACACACCAAGTGTGCTCGAGTGTGTATATAATACACTCAATTGTTCCAGTTGTTAGGATATAAATAAAGCCCCTATCACGTGATCACAGCTGACATCACACATGCATGATGCCCGGTTGGTATAGAATAGCCGTCTAGCGTATTATCTAAGTAACAAAAGCTATGCAACTCGTCCAATCAAACGTATTTTATTGTGAAACACCCACATTATGGCGACACAGAAAGTTTTTTTGTTTTATAGATCGGCCTACTTTTTACGATATGTATATTTAGAGTGTGATAAGTATTTTATTTTCGGAAAATCAGTGTTTAATAATTTATTATTCGAATATTACGAACAGTTCATTCATGAAACTCAGAGGCGTAGCGAGGGGTGGGGGGGGGGGGCGGGGGGGACATGTCCCCGGGCGCCGACCTTAGGGGGGCGCCAAATTGAAAGTTTGAGGGGGGGGTGCAAATCGAAAGTTTGAGGGGGGTTAGCAAATGAAAAGTTCGAGGGGGGGGCGCAAATCGAAAGTTTGTCCCCGGGCGCCGGGAGGGGTCGCTACGCCTCTGATGAAACTATCGTGCATCACATATTTAACTTTCAAAAACGAGATGTATAATAGAAAAGAAATATATTTCTAATTTTCATTCAAATTTTTTTTTTTACTGAAGAAATTTGGATTAATTAAAATAATTAATTTAAGCTTGACTAAGCTAAAACATTTATATGTTCACTTGTTATGTATGTCTCGATGCTTTATCCTAACTGTGTCAATAGTTAATTCATCATTAATTTCAATTAACACTCAAGTTAATTAATTACAATACGGAAGTTATTTCACTTTGTTTTTTAACCATATAGTGTTATCATTTTAACGTTAATTTGATTTTAAATGTGATACTTTTTGATTATGTAAAAAGTGAATATTAAGTAGGAAGAGAATGTTAACTAGAAGTATACAGTTATGTAAGTGAATAATTTTTTTGTTATTTCTACCTTAGACTGGACTTTGAGTAACATTGTACGCAGTCAGAATAAGTTACAATTTACGTATTTATCATACAACACTACACAATAATTAACTAATTAACTGAATTTAATGAATTTAATTAGCATATTAAAGTTACTTTATGTTTTTTAGAGTTTCCAATGCATGTATAGTCAGCTCTCTAAAACCAAAGTTTGAAGAAACTGTTTATTTGTTTTCAAGTACGGTAAACAAAGGGAGAACTACAAGATGTCAACAAATGCAGACAGAGTTTAGCAGTTGGTATCCGAGACTATAGCTGCCTCACTGTATCAAACTTTCCGATTTTTCATACATTTAAATGAAATATATTAAAAAAGAGCAGTTTCACTCTCTCTCTCTCTCTCTCTCTCTCTCTCTCTCTCTCTCTCTCTCTCTCTCTGTATATATATATATATATATATATATATAGGCCTATATATATATATATATATATATATATATATATATATATATATATATATATATATATATATATATATATATATATATATATATATATACCTTGAATAAGCTGTCTTTTGATGCATTCAATTAAAGTTCAGGTTACAAATGCTATTTTCAGTATATATCAAAAGGGGTCTCATAGGCTTGCTGGGGTAGATAAAAATGGCAGGCCATTCCCCGAATCGTGGATCATATCTGGTGTAGGAAAGGATTGCTCAGATGTTTGTGGTCGACTCCACACCCTGGTAGTGCAGGTAGGCTGCAGGTGTAAATAAGGATGGTTGTACCGGTGTATAAATGAAAACAGATGCTTTGGTGTGTATATGAGGTTACGTCTGTAACTGCATTGCGATATCGTGCCACCTCACCTGTGGTATATAAATACACACACACACAACACACACATATATATATATATAATATATATATATATATATAATATTATATATATATATATATATATATATATATATATATATATATATATGAATTAAATATTTTAGTAGAATACACTGATATATTTATGAACTACTTATTAAAATTTAATTTAATTAAATGACAAAATAGTAATATTTAATGCGATTTAAATATATTGTTTTATTCCATTGAAAATATAAGTACAATTTGTTATCTTTTCGCTATTACCAATCAAATTTTTAAAATGTAACTTTTTGCAGTAAAAATGTTGGATTAATGAATTATTTCTACACCGCACTACTAAATTCGAAACTCTTTCTCTCAGATGTATTTAACTTTTGACCTTATTGAAGGAAAACTGTTCTGGCCACAAAGTCTTATGCTGGATAACTTGAAAACAATAAACTTTACATTTCTTTTAATTAAAAAAAGATGTTTAGGTTATAAAGCGTCTTCTGCACGCATCCATGGAATATTTAATTTATATTTGTTACAATTGATTTATCCCTAAGCTATTTTTAAAAAGTTAATTAGTAATTCGTTTTAAATACAAAAACAATATTCTCTGTTTTATAATGTTGTTCCAAATTATTTTAAATCTTTAAAGTCTACCAATCGAAGGAGATAAGTTATTCGTCCTACTTCTACCCGACATTCTAAAAAATATATTAACCATCATTTTTTTAAATGAATAATCAAGTAATATTGAATCACTTTTCTTGCAATTTACACATGAAAACAGCCTAAATATTTTGATTTTTAAGAAGAAATTAATTTTTTATAAAAACTAATCCTCGAAAATAGCTCTGTTTATTGATCTATATGTGCCCACAAAGGATTTTTTTAAAAACCTTAACATTTTGGCTAGAAATAAAACGATACATGTTTTACGACATAATTCGTAGACGGATTGGGTGGGCCTTGACTCCACACTACATCACACCACACCACACATAACATACACGAGACAAGTTATTTAAAACCATATCGCGTGCAGCTCTGACCAATCGGTTATTCCCGTTTTCCAACTGCCTGAAATTACGCGCCATTATCTGCAAAATTGATGAGCTCCATTACATGACGCACACCTACTCCTTTGTTTCATCACAGTGGATGATGTAATGATTTAATATTTGTAACAGCTGGAACCAGAGTTTCTTCCAGGCATCTCTTCACATCCCCCCCCCCCCCACCCCGAAAAACGTCTATCACTCCCCCCCCCCCCCCCAATCATCCCAACGAAATAGAATTTATAAAGAAAATAAAAACTTTTACCAGTGTCCGCCCCACCCCCCTTTGAAAATTTCAAGTCGTCCCCCCCCCCCCCCTCGCGGAGAAAGAGGTCTGGAAAAACACTGGCTGGGACTGTTAGATTAAAAAACAGAACGGCAACATAGAAACTCAATGAACTCGTCTAAAATAATATTGTTGTTGTGTTTAAAAACTATTTTAAAGTGTGATAGCCTTTAGTTTGGAGCAATGGAATGATCATAGAACTTTAAAATTAGCTATTTTTTTTTTCAATACCCAGCGGCTAGTAAAAAATAAAGTAAGACTTTAGCCCACGAAATGTAGTAATATCTAACAAGGAAATTTAAATAAAGCCCAAATTGGTTTATAATCCAAATTTTATTTTAATTTAAGCACACCTCGCGATATAGTTATTATCGCTTTTATTTACTCACGATATGTTACAACAGCTTAGTACTGTAAACCCTCCTATCTTTCTCCCGGTATTGTATCAACGTTGTGGATTCAGCTGTTGTTTTATGCAGCGGTATTAACCGCGTTGGAGTCTCAAAGGTTAACGAAATATTGTTGAGATAATGTGCAGTGATATTAAAAAATTGGATTATACAATATTGAAACTTGATATATTAGTTTTTGTATGACTTTACTACAGATTTGACTATTTGTTTTCTTAATAGTTACGGTAACAACCAAAATCTAAAAAGATAGACATATCAATTTTTACTTTCTCGTATATACGTAGTATAGAGAAAGTATTGTAATCGTGCAAAAAAAAAAATCGAGATTTTTACAAATCTCGACGTTTTACACCTCACTGATACGGAAAAACATAATTTTGCAATCTTGTCCGTATGTCTGTGTGTGTGTGTGTCTGTGTGTCTGTGTGTCAAAGTAGAAAAAGTACCACTTCCGGTTATCGGAAATCGCTCAAAAGTTGATACGGATCTACGATTTTGATTAAATACTTATATATGAAATTTCATCAACCTAGCTGTAACGGTACTCAAGTTATCGTGTTTACACACGGACAGACACACAGACACACACACAGACATACGGACAAGATTGCAAAATTATGTTTTTCCGTATCAGTGAGGTGTAAAACGTCGAGATTTGTAAAAATCTCGATTTTTTTTTTTTGCACGATTACAATACTTTCTCTTTTTAAAAAGCGTGAGGTCATTTATGACATTAAGCAGGATAATTCTACAAGATGTCATCCCCAATGTCACAATGTCATATCCAATGTCACATTGTCATCCCCAATGTCACAATGTCATCCCCATATCCTCTGGAACATTCTCTGATGGCGTTCTCACCTGGAAGAAGATAGGGATTATTTGTTTGAGCGTCTTACAATGTGTCCTCCCCAATGTCCACCCAATGTCACAATGTCCTATCCAATGTCCTCCCCAATCATGTCTATAGCCCGAGTTCCCATCCCCTGTTATTTTATATAAGAATATTCGAGAAAGGCGAAAAGTATAGAGCTTAGTTATTTCGCGCGGAGTGCTCACCTCCCGATGGAGACTCTCTGAGCAGTGATAAGGACAGCACTTGTGAGTGAAACAGAGAAATCACTCAGCGAGAAGGAACATGACTGCTATCTCCTTCCCTAGGCTTATCTCAATAAACTGTCCGGCCAGTGCAAGTCCGGCTAAATCCAGACAGATTAAAATGAGTTTTAGTTTGCTTTAAAATTAATGTGTGATGTTTCTAGCAACGTCATGGTGGGTATCACTTGCTTTGTGTCTGCCTTAGCGGGGTGTGTTAACTTTATTGTTATCAATGTAGATGTTGTGTAGGTAGACCCAGGGGCGGATTAAGCTTGGGCGGGGCCCCGGGCTGAAACTTTTTTGGGGCCCCTGATTTATATATATATATATATATATATATATATATATATATATATATATATATATATATATATATATATATATCCTAATCAGCATACCATTCAAGATATTAATGGATTATGTATAACTTATAGGAATATTCGACACCGATATTTACAAAACTGCTAATTTAAAAAGCTGTCAATTGTGTTCAGTGAGCGGTAAATTGGATACAAACATCTAACCTTCTTCTTCTTCTCTTCTTCTTTGATCTTAATTTTAGTGTTGGAAGGGATCCCCTCCAATACAATTAAGTATACGTGTCAACTGGTTAGGCGCTATTGAGACCATTGACTCTGATTTCAGCCTGCTTTTCTTTTTACTTTCTCGTATATACGAAGTATAGAGAAAGTCTTGTAATCGTGCAAAAAAAATCGAGATTTTTACAAATCTCGACGTTTTACGCCTCACTGATACGGAAAAACATAATTTTGCAATCTTGTCCGCATGCCTGTGTGTGTGTGTGTGTGTGTGTGTGTGTGTGTGTGTGTGTGTGTGTGTGTGTGTGTGTGTGTGTGTGTGTGTAAACACGATAACGTGTGTCTGTTACAGCTAGGTTGATGACATTTTATATATAAGTATTTTATCAAAATCGTAGATCCCTATCAACTTTTGAGCGATTTCCGACAACCAGAAGTGGTACTTTTTCTATTTTGAATTTTTCAAAAGCCTATAACTTGAGTACTATTTCAGATAGATTAATGAAATTTCACACGTAAGTAAAAGATCTAGTTATCTAACTTCTATCAAATTTTGAGAAATTTCCGTTTAACCGAAGTAGTAATTTATGCCATTTCCGATTTCTCAAAAAACGCATGTAAATTTATAAAGTACTAATAATATTCCGCACTATTATGCACATTTTGTTTTGGCGTTCGCTAAATGCGCAATTCTTTTTTCTATGAGATTCTATTCTATTTTATAAAAGTTTAAGTATTTAAAATGGATTAAGAAACATAACTATATCCCGAGTTCCCATCCCCTGTTGTTTTATATAAGAATATTCGAGAAAGTTCAGGGGAGGTCACTCCCGGTTTATACTTTCTCGTATACAGAGTATAGAGAAAGTATTGTAATTGTGCACAAAATTCACATGAAATTTTGACAGTTTCCACCGTTTTACTTCTCAGTACTTCATCATAAACGGAGTATAGGGGACTTATTTTAATCGGGCAAAATTCTAAATCAAGATTTATTAAAATTTCGGCGTTTTACGCGTAATCTTGTCGGAAAAACTGGACGTAGCAATTCTGTCCGGATGTGTGGATGTGTGTCTGCAAACACGATAACTTGAGTACGGTTAAAGCTAGGTTGATGAAATTTCATATATAAGTATTATATACAATTTGTAGATCCTTTTCAACTTTTCAGCAATTTCTGATAACTGGAAGTGGAACTTTTTCTAGTTTGAATTTTTCAAAAGCCTATAACTGGAGTACTTTTTAAGATTGATAAATGAAAATTTTACATACAAGTAAAAGATGTAAATTTTAATAATGAAATAACACACGAGAACAACTACGTTTGTCTTCGTTCAAAAATACGCTATGATAAAATAAAACTGCTGTTACCAGATCAAACTAATCAAGTCTCAATGTTCATGTGCTATTGGTGGAACAGAACACATTCAACTGTAAATATTGGTAATGCTCAACTTATCACTGTAATACAAACTGGGATGCACACCATGAGTCCAGGGACAATGGGCAGGGTTCAGGGCACTTGTATCTCAAGTCATGTGGAATGATTCATTCTTTGTTGAAATAGAAGCATGTCGAACACAGGCAAGGTATGAACTATTGCATTCAAATTATAGCAAACCAAAGTGGCTATCTGTTTGCTAATATTAAAACTGAAACAAAATAACCTGCTCACAGTTAAACATTGAGCCACTTAATTCAAGACTATCGTAACTCGATTAACGAACGCCCCAACTTCTACTTTAGGCAATCACTTTTATTTTATTTTTACTTTCTCGTATATACGAAGTATAGAGAAAGTCTTCTAATCGTGCACAAAAAATTGAGATTTACACCTCACTGATACGGAAAAACATAATTTTACAATCTTGTCCGTATGTCTGTGTGTCTGTGTATGTGTCTGTGTGTAAACACGATAACTTGAGTATCGTTACAGCTAGGTTGATGAAATTTTATGTATAAGTATTTTATCAACATCGTAGATCCGTATCAACTTTTGAGCGATTTCCAATAACCGGAAGTGGTACTTTTTCTACTTTAAATTTTTCAAAAGCCCATAACTTGAGTACTATTTCAGATAGATAAATGAAATTTCACATGTACGTAAAAGTTCTAATTCTCTACCTTCTGTCAAATTTTGAGTAATTTCCGTTCGGAAGTAGTAATTTACGCTATTTCCGATTTCCCAAAAAACGCATGTAAATTTATAAAGTACTAATAATATTGCGCACTATTATGCACATTTTATTTGGCGTTCACTTGGTGTGCAATCCTTTTCTCTACGAGATTTTATTCTAGTTTAAAAACTTTAAGTATTTAAAATGGAGTTCCCCTCCCCTGTTGTTTTATATAAGAATAATCGAGAAAGATTAGGGGAGATCACTCCCGGTTTATTTAATTTATATATAGTTTTTTACGACAACTCGTAAGACGGAAATGAAAAAAACAAACAACGTTTGTATTTGATATAAAAAAAAACCTATAATTAGGTCAATGGCAGGTAACATGGCCGATTCTTTTAAAAACCAATAAACTTAAACGTCTGAGGAAGTTGCATCTTTTACCGATTTTTTCACCGTGCTTGTAATAATAATGTGGAAAGAACAGATGTTGAAAAACGGATTTTCTTTAGCTCAATAAAATATTTTTAAAGTAGTATTTTGTTTATTAATGTAGCAATAAATGATTTTTAATGTAAAATATTTTAAGAAAAGTTACAATAAAAATACTATAACAGAAGGGTTTTATTTTTAAAGTGACAAGAACAATTTTTAACAGTACATTTTGTAAGGAAAGTTGGAAGAACAGAATTTTACAGGTATATTTTTGTAACGGAGTAAGCGTAGTTGGGCCGGAAAAGCTTACGTCTGCTAACCGAGTAGTCCAGAGTTCAAACCCCCGGGGAGATGAGGCTCGATAGTTGGTGACAGCAACTTATTTAGGAGAAAAACACAAAAAATCAAACAACTGCTGCCTTGTAATTACTTCTTGGTTGGACAAAGGCTGTGGAAGCAAATCCAAAAAGAAAAGCAGGCTGAAATCGGAGTCAACGGCCTGAATGCAGCATAACTTGCTGATACGCAATACTTAATTGTGTTGTAGATAACTCCTGCCCACATTACACTTAAGCAAGTCGAAGAATAAGAAGTTAATTAAAATGGCAATAATAGATATTTACAGTTGTTGTTTTTTTAGTTGAGGTACCATAACAGATTTTTACAAAATAACATCTTAGTAAAGGTACAAGAACAGATTTTTTTACAGTATGTCTTTTTTGTAACAGTACAAGAACAGATTTTTACAGCAGGCTTTTGTTTATTAATGCGGAAAGAGTGATCAGTAAAACAGAAATTAAAAACCTAAAATGTTGTCCGATGAATAAGCAGACGACTGTTTATATTGATGAATATTTTTACCTCACTGATTCCGGTCCGTCCACCCCCCCCCTCCCCCCCCCCCCCAACTCTCCCTCCCTTTAAAAAAAATATTGACATAATTTTCTAGTTTCGCGTGACACGGAACACTTTTTCTAAACTCAATTTTTTAAAAATATCAGCTAAAAAGAAAAATAATTACTCCACACTTCGATTCTCCAAAAATGTCCTTTCTCCTAAATCATTCTGCCCCTTCTGTCCCCGACCTCTACCCCCCCCCCCCCCCCCCCCCCCCCCCACCACTTTGCCATCAAAATCAGGGTGATGATTTTCAATGCAACTGCTCCGTAATACATTTCAAACAAGTGAACAAAAAGGTCTTAAAAGTAATACATTTTAAACAAGTTAACAATATTCTTTTAAGCACTACATTTTAAATCACTGAACATGAATATGTTTTAAACATTATATATTTTAAACAAGGAATAACAAATATTCTCAACTAGCAATGCATTTCAAAACAAGGAAATAAAAAGCGCAGCCTCAGTAAAACTAAATTTACGGCGCAATAATATCAACGGTATTCAGTGCTGTTGATAAGTGAAAAATGCAGGAAGACAAAGTGAACTAGACAGGGAAGTAACTAGAGATAACGCTAATCGAATGATCTACCCTTCATGCTGAATGGTTAGTTTTGGTGTGACGTCAACATTGACTTCCGGGTTGGTAAAACTCATGCAACGATACAGAGAAGGTATAGCGTTAACTTGCAAATATATAGAAATAAAAAACTTAAGATTTGAGTCAGTAAAACTCATTCAATGATACAGGCCGAAATGGAAAGTCAACTTGCAACAATATAGGAATAAAAACCTTAAGATTTTGGTCAGTAAAGCTCATGCCGAAATGGAAAGTATTACTTGAAATAATATAGAAATGAAAACCTTAAGATTTGAGTAAGTAAAACTCATGCAACGATACAGAGAAAATAGAACTTAAACTTGCAACAGTATAGAACATTTAAAAATAATTTTTGCGCAAATTTAGTTAGTGTTTTTGTACAGGTAGTTTCGTATTGGCGTTGATATGTAAACAAATTGAATTAATATGCAATGAGGAAATGTGTACATATTATATAACAAAATAGTACGACATTTTTATTTGTTTATGCACAATGAAACATTAAAACGCCGCCCCCTCTCCCCCCCCCCCCCCCACCCCCGCCTTCACACCACACATACCAATACGATTCATAATGAACTATGGAAAGGTCATGATTTTACAGTAAATCGCTGAATTCATTATAACTAGAAATATTTACTTATGTTTTGCACTGTGTTCTATTACAAAAGTAACGAGTATTAGATACTTATTTATTCACCCGAAATAACAGTCGAAATTTTGGAAATAAGAAAAATGATTATCAAATACAGTGTTGCATTTTTTTTTAAAGTGCTCTATTCTAACTCTTAGGTATCTTCTTTTGATGAAACCTGCTTAGGGGGGGGGGGGGGTTGAAAAGTCGACTTTTGTAGTTGAAGAATGGGGTTAAGGTCAGTCTGAACGTCAAGGTGTTAAACGTCAAAATACTTTTGTAAAACAACAAATCCCGATTGATTGAACCTGATACAAAACGAATATATGTAAAAGGCAGTTCTCTAGTGTTAAACCTCCAGCTTAGCGGGTAACTAAATTAGCATCATGATAATTTATTAGAACCGCTACGGTAAACGAGCAGTACATACACATTAACCGGAGTAGACCTTACGACTTTCAACATTGAGTTTTACTACAAAAAACAAACTGATTAATTAAATCTTTCATCCCAAATTCAAAATAAATTTAAAATTCTACGCATCTTCTTCTAGTGGATATGAGGGGGTGGGGGGGGGGGGGGGGAGTGTATAATAATTAATGTGCTCTGTATCACATATTTATACTTTTTATAACATTTTTTAAAAATAGCATCTATTGTAAATATAGATTATAACCAAAATGAAATAAAAACATCGAACCACTTATCATTAAAATATAACAGAATTATACCACCCCCACCACCTACTGACCCAGAGGCGTAGTGAGGGGGGGGGGGGGTGCGGACATCAAGGCAAAAAATAGCAAATTATATAGAGAAAAACTTGAGGGAGGGGGGTGCAAATCGAAAGTTTGAGGGGGGAGGGGTGCAAATCGAAAATTTGAAAGTTTGTCCCCGGGAAGGGTCGCTACGCCTCTGGGGGGGGGGGGGGGGTGACACCATTAAGTGCCGCACCGGGTGACACCCTACCTCGCTACGCCACTGTACTGACCCACCTAGTATTGTGTATTATCCCTGACACAATACAATTCTTATCTAACTACATCAGTTATCGAAATAATTTAGGAAGTACATTTTTAAAAAAAAAAACGAATCGTGTTCTGTTAGTTTTAAAAAGTCAATAGATCTATTGTTCGTTTGTTTTTGTTAATATCAAGCACAGCGCAAAAACTGATACTTCTTTAGTGAAAATAATTTAGTTGACGTTTTGAAATGTAAATAACGTATTTCATGCAATTTTGTGGCGACGATGAGTGCTAAAATGATACCACGGCTCTTAAAGATCACTCATGAATTACATCTTCTCATCCCGTTCGCTCCTAAGACACATGGGGCAGATGAAGTAGAGTTGATCTGCTTCAGAGACCTGCGTTATATACAGATTGTGTTTATAATTTTTGGGTTATATACAGAATGTGTTTATAATTTTTGTGTTATATACAAAATGTATTTATAATTTTTGTGTTATATACAGAATGTATTTATAATTTTTGTTACATACAGAATGTGTTTATAATTGTTATGTTAAATATATATATATATATATATATATATATATATATATATATATATATATATATATATATATATATATATATATATATATATATATATATATTGTTTATAATATTTGTGTTATACAGAATGTGTTTATAATTTTTTTATATACAGATTATGTGTATTGTATTTATAATGTTTGCGTTGTATACAGATTGCGTTCATGATTTTATTGTTATAAACAGATAGTGTTCACTGTGTTTATTTCATGAGCGACATTTGTGAATTGCAATACGGATAGGAAAAAAATGTGTTTGTTTTTTTAAATTACCTAACGGTTATGGCATGTGAGAAAGTTGTTTATTAAATAAAACTTGATATCCCTCTAAATTCTAAATGGTCCCGGTGACACTAAGAATCTTTCCAATTTTCATGGCAATTTATTTTTCTACAAATCAATGGCGATATCAAAGTATATAAAAAGTGCATTGCAGTTTGTATAGGGAAGTAAATACACACTCGCTATTACTACGGTTTCAAGCCAAATCTAGAATCAATTACATTAGGTACTCGTTACATTACACAAAAAGTTTTATTAGAGTATTGAAACTGCGGATATAATCGATTACATAAATTTTTAGGCGAGTCGAATACACCATTTCTAACATCTGTACTCGAAGATTGATGATAAAATATCGATTCATAGAAACATTATCTTTAGTTTTGCGCTATCAGTTTTTAAAACGCTTTAACACAATGTAGCAATAATAATAATAATAATAATAATAATAATAATAATAATAATAATAATAATAATAATAATAATAATAATAATAAAAATAATAATAATTATAATTATAAATTATAATTATAATTATAATTATAATTATAATAACTTATTTTATGAAGGTAACAACAGTAGGCACATAGGTCTGTTTTTCACACTGACTTTAAAAAGAATTTCAAAAGTTAACAAAATGGCAATTAAATATTACAGACATTAGTAAAATTATTCTAGTAAAACAAACAATCATACCAAGTTTAAGATGGTGGGAAAATGTGGGTGGAAAATGGGGGTGGGAAATGGAGTGGGTAAAGAGGTGGGTATGGGACGGAGTGGCCTAGCGGTAGAACGCTAGACTGCTAACCCGGGAGTCTCGAGTTCCAATCCGGGTTCAAATCAGCGGAACGTCCCTGAGTCCATCTGATGGTTACCTAACTTACGTTAGGGAAACAAAGGCGACTAGGCTATCCATTCATATGTCGAGGTCACCTGAAGCAGATAAACTCTACTTCATCTGCCCCATGTGTCTTGGGCACGAACGGGAAATGATGATGAATGGGGGTGGGTATTGGGAAGTTAATGAGAATCACGGCAGACATGCAGTTTGTTGGCATTAAATGAGATGGATGAATCTGCTAAATATGCACGCCGTCATTTAAAAAAAAAAACTTCCCCGAGCTTTGTATCGCATGATTTCACCGGATGTGGATGTTTAAGTTTAAAGGCCTCTGCTCACGCGAAATATCGTTATTTCTATAAACATCCGGAGATTTTTTTTCTCCGCCTTAAAAATGTGAGTTTAAAAGACAAATTATTTTGTATTAATTATATCCTTTTGATGTCAATCATAAGTGAGGTATCTAAGAAGATTTTTTTCTGTTTACTTAGAAATATGGAAACAAAAACAAAAACATTTTGAATTTGTATTTAAATTATCTATATAGAAATCAAGATCTAGAACTAGATCTAGATAGGTTATAGATCGAGGTCAATGTAACTTTTAGAAAATTAGACTATTTTCATTTAAGGGTTAAGTAAGAATTTTTAATTTTTAAATATGGTATGAAAATGCGACACAAAAAATATATGTTTAATTTCCTGCTTTAGAATCCAATTCAAATTTATATTCCTAAATGAATGGCAACAGCATTATGTCATTAATTATGATTAGTTATTTCTCCAAAAACAATTAAAAATTTAGCCTCCAAGTTTAAAAAAAATTGCGCAAGGTACTAAATATGTGTATAAAACGTTCCTTTTAACATTTTAAACATAGTCACTCAAAAGAAAATTTAAAAATCAAACGAATTACGTAATTCCCTCTACCTACAATACAGATAAACAAACAATAACAAAAAGACACCATCTACCTAGAGGTAATTTCTTGTTTATTTAAACGCTAGATTTCAAAATGTATGTGTTTTAGATCAAGGTACACAACAGGGTTTAGCTTTTTTTTTCTTTTTTGTTATTGCTACCTCAAAAAGTTGTACACTGAAATAAAAAGAAATCAATATTCTAAATCGTTAAACCGTTTTATCTAATCTGTAATCGAATCCATTTGAAGAGATTTACTTTTGACAAACGCTTTGGGGATTCCAGTTCATCTTTTTAGACTGCTTTCAGTCGTTGAGATTCTATCGCTGGCTGCTTCCTTTAGTGGTGCGAAATTTGTGTTTGAAAATGTTTGTGAGTGTGTGTGTGCGTGCGTGTGTGTGTGGATGGGAGGGGGGGGAAGGAGTATGATAATTTCTTTGGCTAGTTAACCTTATCTTATTCATTTGTTTCTCTATCTATTTTTTTTTAATTTAATGAGTTAAATTTTACTGTTGTGAGACGGGTATAGAAATGTATTATTAACAGTACTATCAATTTATTATAACTGTAATTGTATAATTTTTTTTATAATTATTATTTATTATATTTATATTTTTGTTATAACTATAATTGTATTGTTATAGTTATAACTATAGTTATAAAATAATTATAATTATAACAATAATTATAGTTTTAGTATATATAATTAGCGTATGGCTGTTAAAATGAAATTTTGAACCTTTTGGGCAGATAAGACTCAGTAGCGGGAAAAAGTAAGCCATCTGGGAAAGAAAACTCCAAACTCAATAGGGCTGGTAAGTAGGTCACCAATGGCTCAATAAAACCTGCATGGTTGGTGACCTACTTACCAGCCCTTTTGGTTTTAATTCCTAATTGTGCTGAATGGAATGAAGTCCAACATTTCAATTAAGAAAGAAAAAGAATAAAAAAAGAAATTCAGAAACATAGCATTGGAAGGTATTAATTATTAATATAGAACTATCTAATCTACTTTTTTTTTAATCTAATGAAAACTTTTTATTTGAATAAAGTTTTTATTGTTTCTTCAACAAACGAAAAAAAAAGTGTTATAGATTTAAAAGCTATTTTAGTACACTTTATAAAGTTTGTTTTTATAAAGTTATTAAAACAAGCTTTAGTATTTTGACCATTGGACGTCAATTCCCTTGTACTCTTTTACCTCCTCTGTTTTATTTACCGTAGGATTAAACAAGACTTCTAGCTGATTGCATTTTAATTGGCGGAAACATGATATAAGGGCCTACAACTCTACGATCTTTCTCTGTAAAGCACAAAGTTTGGCGCCGTTTAAATGTGTCTTTCCTAGTAACAAATTTTAACATGAGAATATTAGAGTGACATGCCCTTTTATACCGGACAGTCCAAATAGTAGGTGAAATAGAGTTCTTCTAGTTTGATCCCTGTGTATGTATCACCAGACCATAGCGGTAGAGCGCTAGACTTCTAACGCGAATGTCTTTAGTTCGAATCCGGGCTCAAGTCAGTACAACGAGTCCGCCGAGCTCTGATGGGTACCTAACTCATGTTAGGGAAAGTAAAGGCGGCTGGGCATAGTGCTGACTACATTATCCCTTCATATGCCGAGGTCATGAAACACATGAACTCTACTTCATCTGCCCAGCGGATGGCTAGGTCTAAAGAGGAACCTGTATGTGTCACCAGTTTATAGTTGGGTGAACAAAGGGACGTTTTATGAACGTGCTTCATGTCAGTGGGTTTTTTTCTTGCGTGTTTTTTTTTTGGGGGGGGGGGGGGGCTTAGTCCCTCGAAGAGATGCCTTGAAGAAACTCTGATTGTGGTGTAATAAGTACAAAATGACTTCCGGTTTTATTAAGGCTAGAATTATTCAAACAAACAATTACAAATATAAAACTAATTTAGCAAACACTTTTATATTTAATTAGGATTAGTAGAGTCATGGCGTTGTGGTGATTGGAAATGTTATATTATTTAATATAACTATAAGTACTAGTCTATACACCATTGACCGCTTTTGTATATTTTATCATGGAAAACAATTGTTTTGACTTTCATTGTTTTACTCTCCCTGGCCAATCCGGTTGACTTCAAGGAGAGGTTGATGGCGTTTTTTTTTTAAAATAAATATTTGAATTCATAAAATAATTCTAATCGTCTTTTCGACTGCTAATTTTCAATACAAAAATATAAAAATGAGTGTAATCGATGGTTCCTAAATCAGCTTGCCATATTTTAAAAATATTTTTTTTTAAAAGAAGACTTATGATTGGGTAATCTGGGAAGAATATCGAATAACAGAAGTAAACTTAGGCTCTGTTGGATTGATGACGTTAGAGACCAAGGCAGTTTGGTATCCAGATATGAGAGAAACAGATCGAGGTCAATTCTTGGACAGTGGTGGTCAAGCTGACCAAAGCCAATCAAACGTCACATTTTGTTGAACTTGGCCTTCTCTACGTAAACGTCAAAATCATATCCATATTTCACGCACACATACACTAACACACACACACACACACACTGGCATATAATATAAAGATTGATGTACAAATATATGTATAGCTTATTTTACACCATGGACCTACATATATATATATATATATATATATATATATATATATATATATATATATATATATATATATATATATATATATATAGGCTATACAAACACGTATGGATATAACAAAGCCACTATTGTCTTACGTACTCTCGAAATTGTTTAGCTTATTTACATAAGCCTAATACGCAACTTCTCTAAACGTGTGCCCTTCCCTTAACCTAGTTGGACCTACTTAGAATACCTCCTACAAAAAAAAGAAACGCATCGACATGTCAGTTGGTCTACTAAATTCTTTTTTTATTTCCAACTTTGAGTCCAAATCTCTTTCTCAACTTCCCTCAAATAATTGTTTTTTTAAGACATCTTCAAATTGTCTTATTATTAATCAAAACCACATAGATCTACCAGCTCATACGAGTCTGATATTAAATTAGACGATCATTCAGTAATGGCGTAAAAAGAAATTTTTCTCGACGCCACTTAGCCCTCTCGTCTACAATGCTTATTGGCTTGCACGAGTGCTTTATTTTGGGGCTACAATCGGTTTTTCGAAGCAGCTAGCTAGAGCCTAATAGCCTAGGCAAACAACGTCACATCCGCTTCGCCCCAACTGACAACAAAAACTTGCCCGCCATGATCAACAGAAAGCATTCGTTTCTAGACTCTAGATCTACCTTAGTGATGTAATGTAATGGTAGGATGGTTAAAGTTTTTTTTTTTTAAATAAAATATTAACGTAATATTTAATTGTGTTAAATTAAGGAACAGTTTCCATTTTTTATTGAATTTTTTTTGTGAATAACTTAGAATTTGGGTCACGAATTTGCGGTTTGGGTGTAGAGGGGACACGACTCGATTCTCGCTGTGTCGAAACAAGGCGAATCCACAGGGCAAGCCGACGGCTCAACCAATGCTGGTGTGTGATGTATAACAGCGAAATATCTGAATACACTGAACAGCGACATTTTAATGTGTTAGTTATTAATAAGTGTGTACAAAATAATTGTTTGCTAACAATTTTTTAAAGTTTTAGATTCTACTTTTGATATTATTTTTTAAAAGTTAGGCTTGTTTATTTTACTTTTTAAAATAAAACGATTTAATTAGGCAACATTAGCCGACTTTTTTATTTTTTTATTGATAGTTTAGTCTAGGCCCATTTATTTAATAATGAACTCTGTTGAAATGTGTAACGTAGGTTGCGTGATAGATCTAGATTTCTAGAATGTAAAAAAAATCTAATCTAGAGAAGATCTAGATCTAGATCTTCTCTAGATTCTAGATCTAGTATAGAAGTCCACATCTATTCACAAAATGATTTTGTTAGAATCAAGATCTAGTCTAGTCTACTTAAGATCTAGAATTCTAGATCTAGATCTAGATTCTAGATCTATAAATTATTAGGCCTACATTCATATTAGGCCTAGAATCTAGATTCTACATTTAATTACATTACATAGACTCTAGATCTAGACTCTAGTCAAGATCTAGATTTAGATAAAGTAACTTAATGTTGTCTAGATCTATGTGTAGTGTAGTCTACTTGAGTTTAGTCTAGAATAGATTAACATTTAGATCTAGAATACCTATTTATTAGCCTAAAGCCTAGGCCTAATTTAGTAATTTACTTGTAGTTATAGAGCCTATTAGAAATTGAAAATAAAAAACAAATACAATAGCCTAGTCTAGATAAAGATAAAGATAGGGCTTATGGCTATAGATTTAGTTGATGTTTGGAAGGCTTTTGATAATTTAGTTATTTAGGCTAGTTTTTAGGCCCTGTTTTAAGCCTTATGCCTAATCTGTTTAAATGCCTTAAAATTACAGTAGTAGATTAGCCTATACTTTCTTAATTTTTAAATCAAATCACCTGTATAAAAACTATTATTATTAAGGCCTAATTTGTGGTCTAATTTCAATTTATTACAAAAGTTTTTCTTTGCTAAATGTAGATTAGTCAAGATTTCAAGATTAAATAGGACTATGCCTAGAAGTAGAACTATATTTTCAAAATTTTGAGGATGTTTGATTTGAAACTTTGATAAAACAAAATGGTGTAGCCTACACTATACCATAGGCAAAGCTCATATGTATAGCCAGTCTTATTTAAAGTAAAAAATAATCAGGATAAAATTATTTTGCCAAAAGACCTAGGCCTAATTTGTGTTTCAATTTTTAGTTTTGGTGATTCACATGTTGTTGGGCCTATTCAAAATATTTAGTAATTTTTGTTTAAAAGCTTGTCCTGTTTCATTAATAATTAATAAGTTGGAGTAAAACATTTTAAAACTTTGTTACCAGTATTCATCACATTTTCTTTAGCAGCCTTACATAATTATTTGCATAGACAGATCCTCAATTCTGAGTGGGTCTTAGTTACTCAAATGAAGATTTGTTTTTTTTTTCTTCATGATATAATACAATTTTTTCCTATCTTGATAATATATCATTACAATGTGCAATTTAACATGTTATTAAACATACTTTGATTAATAAAAAGCTAATTACTCATTGTCTTTCCAGAAATAAAAGAATGACAGTTTGCTTCACTAAGGAACAACCAAAGTGGGCAAAATGAAAAAGTTTACCTTCACCCCTCCTGAAACTGGACGGAGTGCCAAACGTGTAACCCCAGCTATTTCTAAACCAGCAACTGATGAGACAGGGAAAGGTAGAACTTTGAGCTTTATATTGTGCATGTTGATGTTTAACCCTCTAGTTTCCAAGACTACATTGAGGTGGGTATTTGTTTAGCAAAATTTGAGTGTTTTGATTTTTTGAGAATTAAACAAAAAAATGTTCACATTTGATGCAAAATTTAACCAACAATTTTATCTTTTTAAATGTTTCATTTTGTCTCACTGGATTTTATTTTTCAGATAAAAAATCATTTTCTGGGAGGATTCCTCGTGGGTCTGTCAAGAATATTGTCCACAAGAAAAGAAGTGGGTCTTTGAGTCTTTTCAGTCTGAAAATGGATAAACGGAGAAGGGCTTCTTCAGATACAGGGTCTAGTGCAGATGAAACCCATAAAAGCAGTTCACCTCTTCAGGTGCCAAAGAAGTTAAAACTGCAAGCATCAGGCAAATCAAAGGTAAATGTTTCCTCAGATTCTCCTGCAGCCAAGGCTAACGACGAGAAGAAAGATGAAGTCCCCAATAAAGATGCTCTAACTTCAGAAATGAGACGTCTTAAAACCACAGACGGTTTTATTTATGGGAGCAGGTCTAGTAGCCCTGCTGCTGCATCTGAGCAGGGGGACGCACAAAAATCTGGCAATTTATCACGGAGAGGCAGCAGAACCTCAACCCCAGATGTTTCTCCTGCATCTGCCAGGGTTAAGTCCAAAATACAGAAGAAACCGGTAGAAAATGGAGAGACTCTGTCTAGATCTAGTACTCCTGTTAGTGAGTTACGACGGCTGAAAACTACTGAAGGCTTCTGGTCGCAGTCTGTTTTACCACTAGGGCCTAGGACGGGTTCTAGAGATGGTAGCCCCTCTTCAACTTCATCTTTAGACATGTTGACTAAGCAGGGGGCCAAGTCGCAGAAACTCCGAGCAGGAAAATTGAGTGTGAAGAAAAGCAGCCCTGTGTATGCTGAAAGGAAGGCTCGAAGTTTAGAGAGGAAGAAAGCTCAGCACAGCCCGGCTACATCTCGGAATAGCTCGGCTGATGTCAGTCCATCACCGAGCTCATCACTCGATAGAAGTGTGTACGAGCTTTCTCTAGATTCTTCATTGACGCAGGCTACTACAATGGATATTGATAACACGGATCAGGAAATTAAAAAGCCAACGAGGGGTAGGCCTAAGAAGAAGAAGCTGATGCTGACAGTAGAAACCCAGACTTGTGACGGTGTTGAGCCTGATGAGAGTACATCTCAGATGGATGAATCAGCTGATGTGTCAGCCGTAGAAGCCAACAGGACAGAGCTCTGGCTGAGCATGGATTGGGATGAGTCCGAATCCCCGTCCAACGTTAAAAAACACAGGGGTCGGCCGAGGACTAAAAACATTGTCTACGACAAGGAGACGCAAACACCACCTCTTATGAAGGTGGTTGGTTCAGGATCCTTACACACTTTAACCCCAGAAACAGGTCAGTGTATTTCATCTCCACGAGTCACAGAAACTGCTCAAAAGCCTAGTCCAGATGTAATAATTAAGCCTAAACGAAAATATCAAAGAAAGGATGCACAAGCAACTGAAAATAAAAAAACTAAAAAGGTGATATCAAGGGGCATAAAAGCCTTTGAGAAACTTTCAAAACAGAAACTTTTCAAAAAGGTTAAAAGAAAAGGTAAAGTTGTTGAGATTTTGAGAGCTGGGAAATTGGTTAAGAAACCCAGAAAGAAAAAAGTGAAGAGTGCTGATGGGGAGACAACCCCTGCTGATACTGATCAGGCATCCCTTGAAGACCTCTCTAACCCACCACAACTTGAAATGTTCGGTGAGACTTCAAAAGAGCCGAAAAAAGTTATGAAAAAACCCAGAAAGATTTTGGTCGATGGTGTTAGTCGACCTAAGAAGGCAGGCCTTCCCAAGTTGAAAAAAATTAGGAAGAAGATACGGGACAATGCTCTTGAGGCAGATCTTTCTGATCAAGTATCACATGAAAACTTCAGTGACCTACAGCAATTAGGAATGTTGGGTGAATCTTTGAAACAGAAGAAAA
Organism: Physella acuta; assembly: GCF_028476545.2. Taxonomy (NCBI): domain Eukaryota; kingdom Metazoa; phylum Mollusca; class Gastropoda; family Physidae; genus Physella; species Physella acuta. The sequence goes on from NW_026732788.1 coordinate 376,072, forward strand.
AAGTTGTGAAAATTCGCAAAAAACTTGCAGTTGATGGCGTTAGCCGCCCTCGGAAGACAGATCTTCCTAAGTTGAAAAAAATTAGGAAGAAGATAAATATTGATTCTGTAGAAATGGATCCTTCAGTTACTGATCAGTTGCATGAAAACTTCAGTAACATGCCAGAGTTGGATATGGCAAGTAAACCTTTAAAACTAAAGAAAAAAGTTGTAAAAATTCGCAAAAAACTTGCACTTGACGGCATTAATCGTCCAAGAAAAAAAGGTCTTGTCAAGGTGGAGAAAAAAAGAAAAAAGATGGAAGGTGGTGCGTATGAGGCACAATCAGCTATTACTGATTTAACTGAAAATGTAATTAATCAGTCAAACTCTGATGCTATGGACGATCCAATAAAATTAAAGGAAAAAGTGGTGAAACGGCGTAAAAAACTTGCAGTTGATAGTATAAGCCGGCAGAGGAAGAAAGGCCTTGCCAAGATGGAAAAAGATGGAATTCCGATAAAGAAAAGGCTATTAAAGAAACAATTAGGTGATGGTAGCATGGTTTTGAAGAAGGTAAGGAAGAAGAAGCTTGAGAGCAGTGAAGATGGAGCTTCACAGCCATTGAAAAAGAGGAGAAAAAAATCAGTGATTGACAGTAAGGCAGTATCGGAGTCTGCTGCTCTGCCTGCTGATGTAGGCTTGGCTTCTAGTGAAAATAAAGAGGAAATTAAGGAGACCAAAGCAGAGAATAGCATAGCTGAGTCTGAAGCTCAGCCTACAGTCCACAAAGAAAAAAGAAAGAGCAAAGTAAAATATGAGTTGCAGGAGATACCACAGGAGAAACCAGAGTCTGGGGCACTGCTGTTCAAAACATCAGAACTGAGAAGACTTAACACAACTGCGGGATTCTGGTCGCCGGCACCTGGTTTGGATGAGGTCCTTAGCACATCCAAACCTAAAAGATCTCTGCATGTTAAACGCTCACCCAAAAGACAAGAAAGCAGTCTCCTGCAGCACCGGATACGGAAACTTCATTCACTGCATAAGAACTCGTTAAGAAAAGGTAAACTAGCGTCAGAAAATATTGTTGAGAGTGTTACAGTGCTACCTTCTGGAAATGTCGTTGTGCCATTGGGAGCTGCAGTGGAACTGAAACGTAGGAATAATAAATTGTTAAACCTGAAAAATGAGTGGAAGATCACTGACAAGAATACATCAGCAACATTGCAGCCAGGGTCAGTTGAAGGTTCTGCTATTTCATCTGGTCATGTCAGTAGCCCATTTGATTTTGTCAGTGAAACATTTGGTGATACTGTCAGCCAAACATTTGCTACCAGCACGCCTGTGGCACAGAGTGCTGCCCCAAAGAAAACATGGCAGCGTGGTCGACGGAAACAGATTGGCGGAGAACCTCGGCCCAAACCTTCCCCTGGCAGGAGTGCCGTTGAGACGAGGCACAAGAAGAAGAAAGACGACCTGTTGAGCCAGTCCATGGAAGTTGTGAGTATGCTGGAGAGGGAGACAAGCCAGAAGGATGAGTGTCAGATGGAGGCTGTGAACATGGATGAGTGTCAGGGGAAAGATTTGGTTCCTTCTGCGCCGCAAGTGAAGAGTGAAGTGTTGTGTTCTCAAGGTGTGGTAGTAGCTAAACCTGATGGAGATGGTAGTCAAGGTTTGATTGTAAGTAAACCTGACGGGTCTTCTAAAATGTTGAGCTCAGCCGAACTTGAGGCATCTCAAGTTTTGACTGCAGCTAAACTTGATGATGCAACTGAGCATTTGACAGTTGCTAAACTAGATGATGCAACCGAGCATTTGACAGCAGCTAAACTTAATGATGCAACTGAGCAATTGACTAAACTTGATGATGCAACTGAGCATATGACAGTTGCTAAACTTGATGATGCAACTCAGCATTTGACAGCAACTAAACTTGATGATGCAACTGAGCATTTGACATCAACTAAACTTGATGATGTTACTCAGCAATTGACATTACCTAAACCAAATGGTGTAGCTCAAGTTTCGACCACAGAAAAACTTGATCAGACATCCTCTCTCTCAACCTCATCTGAACCTGCTGTTACTGACAACTTGACCTCGGCTGAAGTTGATATTCCTCACAGTTCACCCTTAGTTGAACTTGATGTTCAGCAAAGCGTGGCTCCCACTCCAGTTGTGGAGCTATCTGAAGGCAGTCCAGAAACTATCTCCCCTCCTCAACCAATCACATCTCAGACAGAGGCAGTAGAACATAGCCACCAAAGTATCACTCCATCTCTTGAACCAATCACATGTCAGACAGAGGCAGTAGAGCATAGCCACCAAAGTATCACTCCATCTCTTGAACATACACCACCTGTTGATGAAGGTTTGCCTCCAATGACTTCCATACCAGAGACTGTAAGAGACCAGGAAATAGTTCATTCCAGCCATTTGGAAACTGTGACACATTCAGTAGAACAGATAAGTTTAGCAAACACGGCAGCACACTCAGCAGAACAAATAAGCTTAGCACACCCAGAAAAACAGACAACACACTCTGAAGAACAGACAAGTTTATCACACCCAGAAGAACAGACTTATGTAGCAGACACTTGTGTATCTAAAGAAGGCAGCATTTCTACAGTACCAACAAAGACGGTTGAAGGCGTTCACATAGATGAACAAAATGCAACTGAGAACAGCACATCATTGCAGGTTAGCACTTCAAACATTGATGGAAGTGCTGTGGCTGAAGCACCACCTGCACCAGGGTGTGAGACTTCTCTGGCTACCCCCACTGATGCTGGGGATATCACTGAGGCCACATCACCCACAGAACAATTGTCTTCATCAGCTGTGCTAGACACTGAAACAAACCAAGCTGAAAACCAAAGCTCCCATGCTGAAAACGTCGCACACGCCACCTCGTCTAAAACAGAGTTGGCTGGGGAACTTCTTCCACATAGCCCTGGCCCAGTCAATCTGTCTGACGCTTTAGCCATGCTGGACATGAAAGATCCTGCTAACAAAGGTAAGAAAAAAAGGAAGAGAATGATATTCACACATAAGAAGCAGAAAAGAATCTATCGACGCAGCAAGTTGGAGTTGCCAGCTCCATTAGTGACAGCTGATGGTTTAGAAGAATCTTCTGCAGGTGGTGTTATGGAAACTTTGGCCGATGGTTTGGTAGAAAGTCCTCTGAAGTCTGACCCCTTGAGGAGGGTGAAGAAGAAGAGAAGGAGAAACACATGGAAAAAGGGGGTGGTGAAGAAGCCAGCCCATGTAGTGAAAAAGAAAAAGATGTTGAGTTTACTTAATGTTGGACAGCCTGAAACAGAGGAGTCTGTCAGTGTAGCTGATGAGAAGCTAGAGACTGCTCCTACAGGGCCTGAGTCTCAAGAAGTTGTTGAGAAAAAACCGTATCGCTTAAAATCTGCTAAAGAAAAAACTATGAAAATGCTTAAAAGGCTTCATACCAACGCCAATTTGGCAAATGCTGTTATGGATGAGAATATCTTCCGAGGCAGATTTTTAAGAACGTTGCCACAAAAACCTACCATAGAGAAAAAACCCAGAAGGAAAAGGATAGTGAAGCAGCAGGAAGCGATGATTCCCAATCTGTGTGATGATACAATGCCCCAGCTGACTGTTGACATCCCACCAGAAACATCTCTGTTGAAGAAGAGGCGGGGTAGACCTAGAAAACTGAGCACTGGGTCCTTGCCTAAACTCACCCCCACAGACATTGACAGTCCACTTTACGACTCCAATACCTCTTGGGACAAGGCCCCACCACGGCTCTCCCCACAGATTGACACCTCCAAGTCTCTTGATCTCCTCCTGGATGCAGAAAACAAAAGCCAGCCAGACAGTGAGTTTGTGGCTGAGAGTGTGGATGACACAGATTTTCACCTGTATCTCTCTGGTGTCAGTGATGAAGATTTCTCCTCAACTCCCAAAGATTCTGTGTTCTCATCAGACAAGAGGTCCAGCCCACCTTTAGCTTTATCCAATCTGGAAGTGCCTTGTCTGATTAACGAGCTACTTCACGAAGCAAGTCCTGCTGGGGTTGTTAAAAAAAGTGGGCGGCGAAAAATGAAAGGTAGGAGAGGACGGCCGCCTGGACTCCCCATGACTGAAGAAGAAAAGCTACGTAAAAGTAACAAGCGATTAGTGTATAGTGCAAGATCGATAGATTCATCTGCCACCAGGTTTGAAGTCTTTAACTTTATCAAGCGCCCACGGACAGCTAGGAAGTCTATGCAACGCTCTAAGCCCCGCTCTCCATCTGCATCAGCCAGCAACACAGAAGATTCCAGCAGTAAAGTGTCTCTCAGGAAAAAATCTACCCGCTCCCCTCTTGAAATGTTGGAAATGAAAAGAAGACAAGAGGAAGCCATTTATGATTTAGAGGAAGAAAAACGTCAGGCTCGGCGCATTCTCTTGCGAGAGAAACGATTCGCCAGAGAATCTGGAGACGGTTTTTCAGAAGAGATGTATGTTGAACTAACTGATGGACCAATCAAGGAATGCACAGTGGTGTTGACAGATTTTGTGAAGAAACTGCAGCTGGACAATATAGTGTCAACTTCAGATAATGAGGAGCCAGATGAAGAGGTTTGGAATAAAAGCATCAGTCCTAGGGTAGGCTTGCATGAAGCTGAGGAACAAGAAGACTGGGAGAATGTGGCGGATGGGAAGGAGTCTGAGGAGTGGAGGGTCAACGAGAACCCAGAGAACCGGCCGTACATACCCAGGCTGAAGCTGAAACGAGTCATGAAGAAATCTCAAGCCTCCCCCAGTAGGCAGGAGCCCATTAAGCTGGTGATTAAAACTGAGTCGATGGGTGACAGCTCAGGAAAAGTCAGCCACGTTGACATCTCTAAAGTTGACAGGACAGGATTTGAAGGAAGTTTTCTTGACTTTTTGAAGGATAGAAAAACTGATCACCCTGCTCATAAGAAAAGCTACAGGTCAAAATCTGTCCCAAGGGAGAGCAGCAAAGTCGGAGCTTTGATTGACAGTCGTGTGCGTAAAGCAACTGTCCAACACTCTTTCAGTGGGTTCAGCATCCCTCCAGCAACCCCACCCAGCTCAGGCTGTGTGAGTCCATCTAGAACAATCTCTAGCCCACTCAAGGTGCACACCCCTGAGAAAGGTGGTATGAACTCTTCCACCACCCCATCTGGCACACCCAGGACTGTTCCATTACCAGACGAGGAGGATGAGGACATGCTGATCCTTGACTTGGATGAAAGCGCACCTGACCAGAACTCCAGTGATTCTCTGAAAGACAGTTCTCTCGCAGACACGCCAGGTAAATCCAGGCCTGCTGGCACCACCTCGATATCACAGCTGGCAACTGATGATACACTGCCACCCCCACTAGTCCAGAGGATCCCCTCCAATGATGAAATGGGTTTAATGCTTGACTCTTATAACACTGATGGTGCTTCACATGGTCAAAGTTCAAATGCTGCTGAAAAGCCTGAAGATGGAGTATGTACAGAGCTTGAAGCAGCTACAGATTTGACAGTGGGTAAAACTGATCTCAGCAAAGAAAAGCCAATAGATGATATTCCTGTACCAACTACTGATAGTCCTATGGATAGCCATGTTGAAGAGACCAGTATATCACCATCAGAAAGTGTGTCTGATTCTACACCAAATGAAGACAGCCTTATCATATCAAATACCAGAGGAAAGTCAAGCCCAGAGAACAGGAGTCCCAGACAATCCAAGGAGAAGTGCCAGGACTGGAAGGTGAAGGTCGTGCAGCAGTCAGATAAAGTAGCCTCTGGCAAGTACATGTGTAAGCTGTGTGACTTCAGCACATCTGCCAGGCTGATGATCGAGTCCCACATCTACACGCACATGCCCGGCGTGCAGTTCCGCTGCTCCTACTGCCTGTCTGAGTTCAGCGCCATGTCTGCCACCTACGCTCACCTGAAAAACACCCACTCTCCTAATGAGGCCAAGCTGCACATCAGCAAACACATTGAGGAGAAGAACTTTTACGAGAAGGAAGATTTGGTTATCTCTGAGCCACCAGCTCCACAGGCTGTCCACCCCGGGGGTCAGTCTCCGCCTGTCATCATCTCTGTTGTGGTGAGCGGCCCTGTGGGTGCGGGGCGCTGTGCTAGAGCCCCCGCCAGAAGATTTGTCTGCACTCACTGTGGCTTCTCCACCAATGTCAAAGAGGACGTAGAGCACCACATATCAGATCTACACAGGTCTAGCACTCTATACGCCTGCATTCTATGTAATGAGAACATCTTCTACTCTGAGTCTGATATTAAACAACACAGCACCACAGTTCACCCCTCACGTCCCCGACCATACAGAAAACTCCCAGACTTCTACGACGCTGAACAGTTGAGCAGTAAAGGGAAAAGTCCCAGCCAGGACGACCAGAGAGAGAATATTTTTGAGCGCATGACAACCATATTTCAAACAGACGATTCCCAGCAAGACACTGGCACCATAGATCATCATCAGAAGGCTAAGGAGTATTTATACCTTCAGGAAGAATGGAGGGAGAAAACGCGCGTGGAGGCCGATAGCACAACAGCTGTGGACTTCACAGAACAGAACCACGAGACCACCATGGAGCCTGAAGATATGAGCAGTAAGAATGACGACCTGGAGAATGAAGCTTCCTCTGGGGATGATGGGAAGGAGGTCCTTGGGGAAGATGTCGGCAAGGTTCCGTCTAAAGATGTGTCACATGATGAGGCCATCACATCATCAGCTGTTCCACCAGCACTGGCGGAGGACACCGGGGCAGACACACCGGTCACAGACCTGCTTCCTGCTGATGATCATTCTCAACAGTCATTCAGGTAGGAATAGTTAACTGTCATGCAATTAGAGCAGAATTATAGTATGTAAATATATTATCTTTGCGAGATTGATGCACATAGCATATATTAAACTGATGATTTCAATGAGTTTGATGTACATAGCTGTTTTATTAAGTTGAAGTACTACTATTTCAGTAAGATAGGTGTACAAAAGAGTAATAGTACAATATTAAAGTTTTAATGCATTTATGTTATATGAATTTATTTTAGTAGTGAGATTGTTGCATATAGCTCAGGTATATTACAATATTTAACTTCCATGCAAATTGAGTTATGTTAAGTGAATATATTATCTAAGTGAGATTGGTGTACAAATTAGGTTGATAAACTATTTCAGTAAGATAGGTGTACCAAATTGAATAATTTGAATTGAATATATTATCTGAGTGAGATTGGTGTCCATATCTTAGCTCTTTTAAGTTGATATACTATTTCAGTAAGATTGGTGTATCAAATTGAAGTATTTGAATTGAATATATGATCTGAGTGAATGCATGTGTTTTCCCAGCCCTCCAGTCCCAGAGAAGTCAGCTGTTGTGACAGAGCTAAGCAGTACAGTAGAGGGGAGCCAGGACAACTCCGGTCCTGCTGAGGACAATATGGGACTCAAAATTGTTGATGTTGTTAGCCTGAGCAGTGAACAGGAGGAGCCAGTTCCTCTAGACGAGTCTGGTGTCTTGGATCTCAGCAAAAGTGTATGTTATTTGTGGTTTTGTTAGATCTATTCACTTATCTAAAGGAATATAGTTTTTATATGTATTTAGTGAAATGCATTTGTATTTTTCTTTCTAGTAATTGTTTTGTGAAAACTGATATTGCCCCCGTTTAATACAGTATTTTTTTTGGCCTATTCAGGTGAAGAGAGCAGTAGAACGGGTAAGTCCACAGCAGACTCCTGCATTACCAGAGGAGATTATTGATGACCAACAACCCACAGACTTATCAATGTCTAAGAAAAGTTCTGACAGTGCTGCTTCAGTTCCTTCAGAGCCAAAAGACTTAGCCACGAGTTCTACTCCAGCGAGCTCTAACGCAGAGTCCGCGTCTGCTGTCTCCTCCGCCAGCAAGACATCGTCTGCTATCAATTACGGGCTGCCGCTATCTTACAAGTGTAATGCCTGCAAGGTCCACACCCCCTACCTCCTGATGATGGTCAAACATTTGAAAGCCAAACACCCCAGCATGAGGTGTTTTGCTTGTCCCTACTGTAAGACCATCCACAGCTTTATCAGCCAGAAGCAGCTGCGACTCCACGTTAAACACTCGCACCCGGATAAAATTGGCAGGAATGAGATCGCCCTCTCAGAGGAAGCCAAGAAATTTGTTGAGGCCATGGTACTGCCCAGTAGCCCGGAGTGCATCAAAGTTGGGAATCGTGTAGTCTTGGAGGAGGATATTCACACCTGTACCTACTGCCAGGTGAAGATGACCTCGCTGGGCAACGTGTACGAGCATTTAAACTCTAAACATTCGGATTTATTTGAATTTGTCTGTCCTAACTGTCAGGTCTACAAAAGCAAAGTTCTTGCCGATATCTCCTTGCACTGTGTACACGTGCATAAAGTGCGTCTAGACACGGATAAGGTCCACGTTTCTGTGCCCAAAAATTTGTTTGCAGTCCTGACTTGTATTTCTAAAGGTGGCAAGTACATTGAGAAGAACATTGGAGCCACTGAGGATGGAGCACCAAAACAAACGGACGCGGCCGCACCCCCGGCTGTTGAGAGCCCTGCGCCTGTGCAGACACCACAGCCTGCTCATCAGAATCCTGAGCCCCTGGCGCTGGATAAACCAGCAGCTAAAGCTCCACTGATGCCAGCTATCAGCCCCAGGCCTATGCCCATGTTTCCCACGCCGGTAGTCTCCCAGCCCATCCCCTTGATAGCCATTCCCTTGATGGCAGCTCCTGTAGGCTCTATCCCTGTAGTGACCAGCCGATCCATTCCAATCTCCAGCTCCTTGTTTGATACCTCCTCTATGACGGCACCCCCTCCCCTCATCCCGGCTGCCGCAGCTGCTAAACCTGCCATCAAACCCACAGCCGGAGCCTCCAGCTTTTTGTGCCACGGCTCCCAGCAGGTTCCAGCTCTGGCGTCCAAACAACCGGCACCAAAACACAGCAAGTCCTCCACCAACCCAAAAACTGTTTTAAACATCCCCAGCGTTAAACCAAGGGCAGCAACTGGTGACCCCAGCTTGTACCCCAACATAGTGACATCACTTGGATCGTCTCCCCTGCACCACCTGTCTGCCAGCCCAGCCACACCTTCACCAGGTATTGACAATATTCCAGAGAGTGAACCCGCCCCGGACGCCTTCAAAATTTTCAACCTTCGACCAACAACCCCAGCGTCAACGGCGCCTCCCCCACCCAACGCTATTGTGTTCCCACCCGTCTCCACCCCACAGGTCACGTCATTCATTCAAGGCCCAATGGCAGGGTTCCCTTCTAGCATGGTGATTCCACACACCATGCTGATGCCATTCTCTTACACCCCGCCTTTGATGATGTCACAGAAGCAGACAACTCAAAGTTCTAGCTCAACTCCAAGACACGTCAGACAGATACACCCAGCTCTCTCCTCATCTGCTCCACCACCTCAAAGCGCTCGCTTCATCCAGGACAAGGCCCTCTCTTACTTAAAGAAACAACATCAGCAGCAGTACCAGAAAGGGCAGATAGACCAGCAGTGGTTGAAACAACAGCAGCTGATGGTGCAGCAGAAGTCCACACAACCTGCTACCACCCAGCCGCAGCACGCCTCTCACTTCCAATCTGCGCCATCCCACAACGTAGACCACAGGCCCAGCGAGACCCCCGCACGACCAACCTCAGCTTCACCGCAGGCAGGAAGCGCAATCCGGCCCTCCAAGGGCATCCACAAGCGCAGCAGCTCCATGTACCAGTGCCCGTACTGCCCCACCGTGGTGACCCTCAGGGCCCTGGACGTGGCCTCACATATCCAGCAATACCACCCAGGTTGTCAGGTCACATTTAAAAAAGCACATTCTTAATTTAACCAGTTATGCCATGCAATTGATCAACTTCTTCTGCACTGAAGGTTGGTTGATTAGGTTTAAATTATTTTTGTTCAAACGTTATTTTTTAAAGTTTTATTTTGTATAAATTATGTAAAAAAAAAACTTCTTTTAGCTAGCACGTTAAAAAATTGTTTCATTTTTTTCTTGAGAAGATATGTATCATTTTATAATTTTTAGGGATGTAATTGTTAAATATATATATAGATACCTAGGCCATTTAGTTATTTTTATTTGACTTGGATTCTATTGTTATTAAGCTGTAAATGAATACCATGTGCACATTGTTAATGAAATGTAAACAGTGTGCAAATGTTTAGACCTGTACATAATGTTGTTCTCTGCTAATTCATCCTGATGTTCCTGTAGCAGAACAGATTTTTTTGCCTTCAACTAAGTGCCTTCTGCTCTAGTTCATGTTACCCAATATCTGGGCCCCTTGGCTCAAAGACTCCTGCAAGACAATCTCCATTCACAGAAAAAATATGCTTCTCTTCTATGAAAATAATCTCCCTTTACTAAGACTAGACACTGCCCTCAAACATGCCTGAGCATATTTTAATTCAAATGTTGATGGGCTTTGGTAGAAATTGTGAGTGCTTTCAGTTTCAATCTTCAATGGGCTAACAAGTTTTGATCCATTAAGTTTCTTTATGTGGGACTGTATGGTGACCTACATGCCTTGTTACTCCCTGTTATTGTAAGTTCAAGTTTGTATTATCCTGGCTACAGAATCTTAAAATTTCTCCAATTTTACATAGTAATATTTTATCAAATTATCAATGTTTGTTTTAATATTATGAATGAACTTATGTTTATGTTGTGGCGATTTTTTCTTACACTTTTATGTTGAGACCATTCCTAGTTTTCAATTATTTTAACTCAGTTTTTCTTTGTAATTGGGCAAAATTAAATCTTTTTGCCTTTCAAGGATTTAAAAAAATAATTATTATCATAATAATAATTGTCGGAATTATCAGTTGTACTGTTTTTGTGATATGCACTAGTTACTCAATTAAATTTTAGCTTGAAGACATGTAAAGACATGTAAATATATGTAAATATCTGATAGTGTACGCTCAGACCAGGCAGAAGCATTGTATGTTGGCTGGTCTAGTGTATCAAGCTAGCCAGAAACAAATCTAGTTTAGAGAACTGGTTAAAGATATATATTTGGTTGAATGTAATTTGTGTTTTTTTTTTTTTTTGTCTGAAAAGAAAGTGCCATTCACATACAGTAGCCTACTCATCTGTTAAGATTCTATTTCACACTGTACATATACATTATATTGCTAGCTATGAAATGTATTACTTCATAAGTAACACTTTTATTTAACAATCAAGTTTTGAATTAAAAGAGTTGAGTTTTTGCCTACTTTGTTCTACTCTTTGTTAATGGTTGGTTGTATGGGTTAGTGGTATTGTTTATTTGAAATGTTAAGTGGGGTTATTGGTAGATTGATTAGATGCTGCTAAACCATTTTTTGTGTGGTAAAGGGGCAGAGTTTGTGTCCAACTGACCACATCTTCTAATCTGACCAGTTGACCACACGATGTAGCTACCAATCTGACCACACGATGTAGCTACCAATCTGCCCAGTTGACCACACGATGTAGCCACCAATCTGCTCAGTTGACCACACGATGTAGCTACCAATCTGCCCAGTTGACCACATGATGTAGCTACCAATCTGCCCAACTGACCACACGATGTAGCTACCAATCTGCTCAGTTGACCACATGATGTAGCTACCAATCTGCTCAGTTGACCACATGATGTAGCTACCAATCTGCCCAGTTGACCACACGATGTAGCTACCAATCTGACCACACGATGTAGCCACCAATCCGCCCAGCTGACCACACGATGTAGCTACCAATCTGCCCAACTGACCACACGATGTAGCTACCAATCTGCCCAGTTGACCACATGATGTAGCTACCAATCTGCCCAGTTGACCACATGATGTAGCTACCAATCTGCTCAGTTGACCACACGATGTAGCCACCAATCCGCCGTGTTCACGAGTTCAATGGCCAAAGTTCCCTGATACTGATAGCCTATTATTGGATACCCCCACACCCACACAATGAATAAACAAAGCAATCAATCGCACAGGTATTTGTAGATAACGAAAGGACAGGTATTCAGCAATTTGTTAACGCCCTGGTTTCCGTGTATTTCAACTATTCCAAGCACATGCCTTCAGTATAGTAGGCTTAATATTAATAACATTTTACACAATCCTTTTAAAAATTGCGAAAGAACTACAATTAATTTTCTTATAATGTATCTTCACACACACTTGTTTCTTTTCTTTTTAATTTAAGGGGGTGGGGGGTGCATCCTATTCTATTCACGTTTATCGTCGCATAAATCACGCCCCTCCATAGATGTGTGACGTCAGTTACGACCCCCCTCCCTTTCCCCCAATTATGGTGATATAGTTCCAAGATTACATACAGCACTATGTATTTAATGCTGACGCAATGACCACAGTGAGTCATATTTTGTACAGCTTACGTACGTACCCCCCTCCCCCGCACACACCTGACGTTAAACTGACACCAACGGCAAGTGGGGGGAAGGGGATTAACCCCCCCCCCCCCGGTATAAGCCACGCGTTAGTACCAGCTCATGCGTACGTGCCTGTCGCCTGTGTCAGGTTTATTTACTGTGCTCATTAGAATTCTCCAACTTAGCAGACTTAGCTCTTTCTGGTAGTTCAAAATGGAAATTCCCAAAACGTATTTTAGTATGAGCTGTGCTGAATACGCCTGGTATATTGACAAGTCAAATTCTAGGAAAAACTATAAATATTAAAATAGTATCTATTTTAAATTTTAACCTTCTTGTAAAACAAGAAGTCGGTACGAAATCAGACAAGTTGTTAGAGATGATTACAATAAAACTTGTCTTGATAGAGACAAACTGTATTGCACCCCCCCCCTCATACTTTTTATATATAGATACCCCTTAACCCCCCCCCCCCCCTGCCTACGCCACTGACTGAGGTAGACCACGTCAGTACACCAAATGATAGAAATCCCATCCTGTATTTTCAAATGTAAAAATAGAAATGAATGAGAATTGTATTGACAAGGATGTTGATTTAACTCTCAGTATGTAGGCCTATAAAAGATATCCTTCTCAATATTTACCATTTCCGTCAGGTAACTTTACTACAACTACAACGTTTTTCGGTCTGTAAGCTACAACAAGATTTAAAAGAAAATTACACCGATATTGTGTCCTATATATTTTATTGAACATTTTCTTTAAGGATAGTCGTAGGCAGCGTGTTATAAGTAGCCAGTTGTAGGTAGCCACTTGTAGGTAGCCACTTGTAGGTAGTCTGCTGTAGGCCTGTTTAAAAATTCTCACTAAAGCTGGCGAAACGAGCTAGATTAACCTTTGGGTCACTGTAATTATTTAATTTCAAACGTTTTCACCAACCCTCTTGTAGACTCACACACGACGCTACTAGTGGACACACGACGCTACTAGTGGACACACGACCCTACTAGTGGACACACGACGCTACTAGTGGACACACGACGCTACTAGTGGACACACGACGCTACTAGTGAACACACGACGCTACTAGTGGACACACGACGCTACTAGTGAACACACGACGCTACTAGTGGACACACGACGCTACTAGTGGACACACGACGCTACTAGTGAACACACCTACCCCCTCGTCCTCCCACTGGACGACGCTATTGACGGACCCCCCCCCCCACCTACGCTGGACGACATGTTTGTTTACATCGGGCCAGTCACGTGGATGTTTCATCAGATCCTGGACTTGCATGACGAACCCAACTGAATTCAATCGACTGGTGGAGCCTGCTTGCTGTGGGAGGAAAACTATTGACGTGAGTAGCGCTAATTAGTACCATGAGCTGGTCTTTGGTTCTAGATTTTCAAAATTGATGCCAAGATTTATTTGATGAGATTACGATTGTTTTAGTAGTTTAGCCTTTGTGTAATATGTGATTACAGTTTTTTTTATGATATTGGAAAAACAACTAAAAATAAAGTTTAATATAGGCTGTATATTTTATATACAAAATCATCAGTTAAAACAAAAACATCTCTTAATCATGTTAATCTGATATAGTCTAAATATTATTAAACACTGAATTTGAAGTCTTAAAAAATATGCAATGCGTCCTCGGTTATAATTTTACCTACTGTTGAGCGGATATAATTTGACCTTCTGTTGAGCGAATATATTATTATATTATATCAACAATAGGTCAAACGATCTATTGTTATAGGTCATATGACCTATTGTTGAGCGGATATAATAAGACCTGCTGTTTAGTGTTTTCGCAAAATATTAATTTTAAATACCGTTTTTTACTTGGACCTAAATATGTACGTAGAAGATTGTAGATTATCATACAAATAACAAAACGTTACAATAAACATCAGCAAAAAATGTAATCAAAGCTTTTTAACCCTATGTAAAATCTATTTATTTTAAATTTAAAGTTAGATTGTCATTCCATGGCACGTATTGAGAATTTTTCAAAATCGAATAGAGCTAAACCAACAGTTCTAATACTTACTTCCCTTACCTAAAAAAATGTGATAAAATTGAATATTAATTTTGAACTTATAAATAAATAAAACACAACATTACTTTTATTATAACGTGTTATATTAAAATATTAGATTTGGTGGGTAATAAATAAGAGAGCTACAAAAGTGAATAAATCTTGTGACGCTAGCGACAAACACCATTCACAGGCTAGACTGGGATGACAGTTAGGACGAAATATGATCACATGAGATTACAACGGTTCCAGGATGGAGCAATATCTTGACTAAACAAATTATATATATATATATATTTGTGTATATAATAGTATATATATATATATATATATATATATATATATATATATATATATATATATATATATATATATATATATATAGGTGTATATATATATATATATGTATATATATATATATATATATATATATATATATATATATATATATATATATATATATATATATATACACGAGAGAGAGAGAGGCGCCAAGATAATGGCACAGTACTGAACTGTACACATAGTTAATAGATATGCCGTTTACTATAACAAAAGAACAAGCCTTGAAAGGTGGAGCTAAGATTATTTTGCATGAAAATCAAGAAAATCGATTGCACCTGTGTGATTGTTGGTGTGAATGTTGGGGTGTGGGAATGTTGGTTTGTGTTAATGTTGGTGTGTGGGAATGTTGGTGTGTGGGAATGTTGGTGTGTGTAAATGTTGGTGTGTGGGAATGTTGGTGTGTGGGAATGTTGGGGTGTGTGAATGTTGGTGGTTGTAAATGTTGGTGTGTGTGAATGTTGGTGTGTGTGATTGTTGGTGTGTGTGATTGTTGGTGTGTGTGAATGTTGGTGTGTGTAAATGTTGGTGTGCGTGATTGTTGGTGTGTGTGAATGTTGGTGTGTGGGAATGTTGGTGTGTGGGAATGTTGGTGTGTGAGAATGTTGGTGTGTGTGAATGTTGGTGTGTGTGAATGTTGGTGTGTGTTAATGTTGGTGTGTGGGAATGTTGGTGTGTGTGAATGTGGGTGTGTGTGGGAATGTTGGTGTGTGGGAATGTTGGTGTGTGTGTGAATGTTGGTGTGTGGGAATGTTGGTGTGTGTGAATGTTGGTGTGTGGGAATGTTGGTGTGTGGGAATGTTGGTGTGTGGGAATGTTGGTGTGTGGGAATGTTAGTGTGTGGGAATGTTGGTGTGTGGGAATGTTGGTGTGTGGGAATGTTGGTGTGTGGGAATGTTGGTGTGTGGGAATGTTGGCGTGTGTGAATGTTGGTGTGTGTGTATGTTGGTGTGTAGGAATGTTGGTGTGTGGGAATGTTGGTGTGTGTGTATGTTGGTGTGTAGGAATGTTGGTGTGTGGGAATGTTGGTGTGTAGGAATGTTGGTGTGTGGGAATGTTGGTGTTTGAACGAGATAGCTGGGGTCTTGGGTTAACCTTTAAATAATAAAAAAATAATGGTTGTACTTAAAACGATGAAATGCTAAATTAACAAAAAATAATAATTGATGAACTCATTATTTATCTAACGAAACCTTTGATTTGATGTAGCGATATGTAACCAGCTCTGGTTGTCATGACAATCTCGTGTTTGATGGAGTCTTCTTGTGTATCCTTCTGAATCGGGTTTTAAGGGATTATAATAAAATAGATAGTGTTAATGTAAATAAACTGGGAATGATATCCCTTATACTTTCTCGAATATTCATATATAACACTACGGGAGATGGCAACTCGGGATATAGACATGATTTTTAATCCATTTTAAATACTTAAACTTATTAAAATAGAACAGAATCTCGTAGAAAAAAAAACTGGCAAGCAATATGTGTATAATAGTGCGGAATATTATTAGTACTTTATAAATTCATATGCGTTTTTTGGAAATCGGAAATAGCATAAATTACTACTTCCGGTTAACGGAAATAATTCAACATTTGACAGAAGGCAGGAAATTAGATCTTTTACTTATATGTGAAATTTCGTTTATCTATCTGAAACACTGCTCAAGTTATAGGCTTTTGAAAAACTAAAAGTAGAATAAGTCCCACTTCCGGTTATCGGAAATGGCTGAATAGTTGACACAGAACTACAAAATTGATATAATACTTATATATGAAATTTCATCAACCCAGTTGTCAAGGTTAGTTATTGTGTTCACAGACACACATACACATATAAACATACACGGACAGAATTGCAAAGTCCAGTTTTTCCGACTCGATTACGCGTAAAACGCCGAAATTTCTATACATCTGGATTTAGAATTTTCGCCCGATTAAAATAAGTCCCCTATAGTCCGTATATGATGAAGTACTTTCTAATATTGTTATGGTGCACCTTAGTGCAACCTTCGTACAGATGTAGATAACCTTAAAAAGTAATTAAGATGTTTTTTTTTATTTTTATTTTATTTTGGTGTCACCCCATTCCCTCCTTTGATTGGTCACCCGGTGCTTTCCCCGATACTACCCCCCCCCCCCCCCCTTCCTCACCCATCCCGCCCTATAATGCCTTTTTGATGGTTTGATGACGTCCACAAATCCTACAACAACACCGAGGTTGTTTACTAGATGTAAATGTAGCACCGGAAAACGTCTCGGATTCAATGTTTTATTTTCCAAATGGCGAGTCACGTTGAGGGTTTCGGTCATCTATTTTTAGCCTTGCAGGGGAGACGATCCCTGAGAGTTGATTATCTTCTATTGATTACAAAATTTATCCGAGGCACAGGAAACCTTGAACATGGGATATAACTCTGATTCTTTAGGGTTGTTACAATATTTTATTTATCCACTGCACAGCAGTTTAGATCAGAAGTCGCCTCCATATGGAGGTTCATCAATTAAAATAATTTATTCCGCGGTATATTGGAAAATAATGGCTCTATTAAAAAAATGGGTAATTCTCAGTAATTCAACCTATAATATAGTGTCCATATCCCGCACAGTCGTGTTGTTGCATGTTTTTGCGAGCCTATTTGTTGCTATGTTGAACAAATAAAATAAAAAAATAAAACCTGACGCTCAGATAAAATTTCTATTTAAGTTCATTATTAGTTTTGGTTCTAGACCCCATGTAATTCTAAAGGCACCTCATTAAAAAAAAAATTAAATAAACGGATTATTTAATTATACCTTTACCCTAAATAAATAGAACATTTATTTAGATCCGCATTGTTACTCCATAGAATGTTGTATAGCATTTCCATTGTCTAACAATCCCTGTGTTATATAACATGTAAAGGATGGAGGAATGGTGTGGCCGAGCGGTAGATTACTAACCCGAAAATCCCGAGTTCGAGTCCCAGCTCACGTTAGTAAAACAACGGCTGGGCATAGATGACACGGACTGCCCCCCCCCCCCCCACATCAAAACCTTTGATATAATTTGGTACTGTAAAAATCTGAATAATAATTAGTGGAGTTCCCTTTTCGAACCTGGCTGTCTATGAACCTGTTTCTGTGACCTCGACATATGAAGGGATGTTGTGGTCAGCACTATGCCCAGCCGTCTTTACTTTCCCTAACTTGAGTTAGATACTCATCGTCGTTAGTTGGACTTGAACTGACTTGAACCAGGATTCGAACTGCAGACTCACGGGTCTAGCGCTCTACCGCTAGGACATAAGACTTATAATTACCCTGTGTACATCATTGAAAATTCTCAGTACGTCTTTCATAGAAACAATTGTTAAGCCTAAAATGTGTGGTTATTTTTTTTTTAAATCGAGTAGCCAATCGTTTTATTGTATTATGCAAACATTTTGCATACAAAAAAAAAATCGAAGCCAGTTTTCTATTGCTCTATTTACCGCCCACCTTACTATATAAAACCCACCATCACAAACTGTTTATTGCTAGATATGTACCATGTTATTGTATCACGAAACCTTGTAAAATTCGGTGAAACAAATACCAGCAGTTGACATTACACTGTGAACTTGTCAAAATACCCACCAACACAATCACTTCACGGTTGGCTGCTCAGCGTGACAACATCTGCTGCCAAATGTCAAATGTCAATGTCAGGAACAATATTTCGTCTCGACTCTGTGCACAAACATTTTGTCCTAATTCTAAACCACGCCGATACATTTGTTCTTAGTTAGCGACCTATGCCGTCTTCTTGAAGGTCGAAGTAACAGTTTGATTAAATAACACCTTCGTTCTTTTTAACACGCCATTTTTACTGACAGATTTTAATAATCATTTCATCAGCTTTAGAGACACTTCTAAATAAAATTCAATTCTTATCACGTAAAACCTTAGTAGTTTAACGATTTTCTTTCTAAAAAAATAATCTTATTTTTTTTTGTCTTAACTGGCAACCCTGATTGACGTTTGCAAGCGCGCGAGAGAAAAAAACCTGGCTAAAAATCTGCGTGCCGACGGCTCTATAGTGCAAATATGGCCAGTGGCAGACGTGTTTGAGGTATTTTTGGCAACGGGAATTGAAAAGTCGGCAATTAACCGAAAAAAAAACAATTTTGAGCTGGTCAAGTAATTAAATTTCTCACTTTGCAAATTGAAAACTCGTTTAATATAGCCGTTTGTAAATCTGTTTTTACACAGACTCTAAAGCTACTGGCTCTAAAACAGATAACACCAATGACGCAGCCATAAAACAACACATCTATAAGTTAATATCAATGAACCCCTCCTGCCACATACACACCATCACACATCTATACATTAACATCAATGACCCCCACACAACACCACACATCTCCAAGTTAACACCAATGACCCACACATAAAACAACACATCTATCAATTAACATCAATGACCCCCCTACACACACAACTCCACACATCTCCAAGTTAACACCAATGACCCCCACACCAAAACATACCAATACGTCAATACCAATGACCCCACACACAGCATCACACATCTTTAAATTAACATCAATAAAAGCTACACAACGCCACACATCTCGAATCTATTAGCAATGACACCCCCCCACCTACTCACACTCGAACTAACTTAGATTTCTCCCCATTGACCCCCGCTAAAACACCATTTTCACAACTCTATTAAAAACACTACTCCAAACGTAACCACTATATCGCATTCTGTTACCTCCCTTCCATCTCTTCGTGAACCCCCCCCCCCCCCCCCTCCCCCCACCCCCCACCACCACCTATGTCAGAAAGCACCGAAGCCTAACAGTAAATACAGTCAGATCACGTGATCGAAATAGCCAGTAATTAATGACGCGTGGAAATATGTGTTGATGTCGTCGTCCCAAATAGTACACATTAAACGAGCACCAGTAAACGGAAAAAAAACGGAAAAAAAAATAACAGATGGCTAGTGGTAAATGACTACCTGATACAAATATCCCATAATTTGGTACATGTGATGCTCGTATTAGCATATTTTGTTTAATAGATTTTATTGATTTAATCATAATTTATTGATAAATTCAGAAGAATTTGATATATTCAGAATTTATTTATATGATCATAATGTATTGATATAATCACAATTTATTGGTATAACAACTTTTGATATAATCAGAGTTTATTGATATTATCAGAATTTATTGATATAATCACAATTTATTGATGTAATCACAATTTATGGATATAATCACAATTTATGGATATAATCACAATTTATTAATATAATCACAATTGATTAATATAATCACAATGTATAATATACTCACAGATTCTTGATATAATCTGAATTGATTGATATATATATATATATATAATATATATATATATATATATATATATATATATATATATATATATATATATATATATATATATATATATACAATTTATTGCTATAATCACTATTTTTTTTATATGATCAGAATTGATTTAGTCACAATGTATTGATAAAAATCACAATTTTATGATATAATCAGAATGGATTGATTTAATCAGAATTTATTGATATAACTAGTATTTATTGATATAATCACAATTAACTGATATAATCAGGAGTGCATTAAGCTTGAGTGGGATAGAATATATTTTCTGACACACTTATGACTGTTATAACACTTCCATCTTCCATCTAACTACAACTGCAGGACAGTTTTGTGTAATACAATTCTGGAGCCTACGTGTGCTGCCCAATCAGCCCCCGCCCCCAATCGTTGATTCACCGCTGAATATAATAGTTCATGTAAAAGACCTCTGGCATAATATAACTGAGACTTCGTACAGTCTTGAGTTAACTTTGGCACCACTACTGGTTCCATGATACTCCCCTAGCTACGTGCTAGAGCTCAAAGAACTCAAAACACCCCCACTAGACTGGCAGTATTCAAAGTTTTATATTCTCTAAGTTTTAAATTTAAAAAAAAACGTGGTTTTGTGTTCGACGCACCTTAAAACTGTAGGGTAGTTCCGAAAGATGTAAAGGTGGAAGGTTTTTTTTCCGCTGCCTGCTACTGGCATTACGGATTGTTTACAATCAGCTCTTGTGTCGGGTGATGGGTGGGGATGGGGGAGGGGGAGGGGGTTACGCTTGAGTGGCGCACGTGTTGTGAGTGTTCGGAGATAAGTTAACAGTCATGTCTATTTATGTTATGCTACGTCTATCTATGCTCACATGCACACGCATTCACATTCATGAGCATCTCTCTCTTTATATATATACTAGCATCCCGTGCTCCGCCACGATAAATCTTTTTTAAATGTACCAACAGAACAAAACTAAACACAAAACAAACGAACGCAAAAAAAAAAAAAAAAAACATATGCCCCCCCCCCCCCCTCGCTACGCCTCTCCTATAAAACCCGAAAGATAGAATAATAATTAGAAAACAGTATAAATAATAGGCAGTATTTACAATATCCGTGTTTTACCTACAATATTTCACTTTATCCATTCACGCATTTTTTTTCCAGTACTTTAAATTTTAAAAATTTACAATAGAGTTTCGTAACTAAAACCATTGCGCACCTAATGAACGTGATGACGCGTCTATAATAGTGCTGAATAGTTAATTAAAAATTATAAGTAAC
Source organism: Physella acuta (assembly GCF_028476545.2). Taxonomy (NCBI): domain Eukaryota; kingdom Metazoa; phylum Mollusca; class Gastropoda; family Physidae; genus Physella; species Physella acuta. Next base: position 397,507 of record NW_026732788.1, read on the forward strand.
TAGGCATACTGCCTAGCTTCGCTTATGTTTTCAAAACCATTTGATAATTTGAATACTAATTATTTAGTGATGGATGAGGTGTGGAGTGCTTAAAGTTATACAGTAATACTAATTTTAGAGAAGATGTATTTTCTTTATCATTCGTATTGAGAGTAAATATTTGAAAGTACGCAATTTATAACTAAAATGGAATTAGAACTACAGATGTTCCATGAACAGTATATCTCATAATTTATTTTACACTGACTTTTAAAATTATTATTTTTATTTAATTATGATACGTAACTTAATTAACAATTTACTTTTTTACTGAAACAAATGCTATACTTTGTCGTTTTCTGTTGCTGTTTAAAATAGTATAAAATTATTTGAAAAATAGATATTTAAAAAGGTTACCTCCCTTGAAAATGGACCGAATGGCGTATGTCTTTGTTTACGTTTTTACTTTCTCGTATATACGAAGTATAGAGAAAGTCTTGTAATCGTGCAAAAAAAAAAAAATCGAGATTTTTGCAAATCTCGACGTTTTGCATCTCACTGATACGGAAAAACATAATTTTGCAATCTTGTCCGTATGTCTGTGTGTCTGTGTGTGTGTCTGTGTGTGTGTGTGTCCGTGTGTAAACACGATAACTTGAGTACCGTTACAGCTAGGTTGATGAAATTTCATATATAAGTATTTTATCAAAATCGTAGATCCGTATCAACTTTTGAGCGATTTCTGACAACCGGAAGTGGTACTTTTTCTACTTTGAATTTTTCAAAAGCCTATAACTTGAGTACTATTTCAGATAGATAAATGAAATTTCACATGTAAGTAAAAGATCTAATTCTCTACCTTCTGTTAAATTTTGAGTAATTTCCGTTGACCGGAAGTAGTAATTTACGCTACTTCCGATTTCTCAAAAAACTAATGTAAATTTTTAAAGTAATAATAATATTGCGCACTATTATGCGCTTTTTTATTTCGCGTTCACTTGGTGTGCAATTAATTTGTCTACGAGATTTTATTCTATTTTTAAAACTTTAAGTATTTAAAATGGATTAAAAATCATGTCTATAGCCCGAGTTCCCATCCCCTGTTATTTTATATAAGAATATTCGAGAAAGTTTAGGGGAGATCACTCCCGGTTTATTTTAACAAACAGTTACTATGCTTATATAAGAAAATACGATATATGAACATATTTAACGACTACAATGGCTTTTTCCGACGGGAATAAAGTTTTTTTTTGTTACCCTCCAGGGTCGGTCTACGACCTGAAATAATATTAAGGGGATCGTTCGTCAATTTATTTATATATATCTCATATAAGGAGAATTTCACACGCGGTCATCTTTTAGCCCTGGTCAAGGGCTTTGAGTCTGACCAACAGTTTTTCCATACGGCCTAGTCATCTATAGAAGTGTATGCAAAACATTAGCATGATGTACAGAGGTTAAGTAACCTAAAAATTGTGTTGAAAATTCCATGTTTTCACCATAAAATACAAAGTTTATATAGGGAAATACAACTGGTCAGTTTTGACCGCTTTACGAAGTTTTCCCAGATATGCCGAGTTTTTTATGACACCCCTAGGTGTTCTTCTACCACCTCACAAAATATCAAGGGGGGGGGGGGGTCGTCGGAGGAAATTTATTTTCGTAATAGAGCTCATATAAAGAGAATTTCACTCGCGGTCACTTTTTAGCCCTCGTCGAGGGCTTTGAGTGTAACCGACAGTTTTCCCTAAAGGTCAAGCCATTGACTTAGAAGCATGCAAACAATTAGCCAGATATACTGAGCTTAAGTACCCTAAAGTCTGCGTTGAAATGGCCCTCTGTTTTTCCCATAAAATACAAAGATTATATAGGGAAATACAACTGGTCAGTTTTGACCCCTTTACGAAGTTTTCCCAGATATGCCGAGTTTTTTATGACACCCCTAGGTGTTCTTCTACCACCTCACAAAATATCAAGGGGGGTCGTCGGAGGAATTTTTTTTTTCGTAGTATAGCCCATATAAGGCGCCGGTCAGTCGAGGTCAGTTTTGACCCCCTGTCCGTAGACTTTTCGGCCAACCGTCACCGGCCCTCGTGTTCTATCGCCCCAAGGCACCTTCGTGCCAAATTTGACGCGCCTGCGGCGCCGGGAAGTGCCCTATCGGGCACCCGACCACTTTGCTTTATATATATAGATATAGATATAGATAGAATACTTCATAGAATACGTCATAGAATACTTCAACTTTATTGCACTAGGATGAATGTCAGGGGAGTAAAAATATTCCAGCCGCCGGCAGCTGTTTATGTAAAGTGATTGTACCATGAACTCTAGTTCTATAGTTGGGACATCCGGTCCATGGTACTAGAACTATAAATAGATTAGTAATATAGTTCGGTAAATAAATAAATAAATAAATAAATAAATAAATAAATAAATAAATATATATATATATATATATATATATATATATATATATATATATATATATATATATAATTGCCTATATATAAAGGGTGGTAGTTTGTATATTATCTCAGTATTATTCAATGCAGAGGTGTTTCTCTATTGTCTGTTGGTTTTTAAAAATAAAACAAAACTGCGCAGAATTTTTAAATACTGGTTTGATTTTTAAAGGTGAGCTTATTAAAAATGTAATTAAATCGGGTATCTCATTCTACAATAGCTTTAAGCCTAACGTTAACTGGTGTGCGGCTGTCCATTGATGTTTTAAAATTTTAATTTAAAAAATACTGCTATCAAATCATAAAGATTTAAACATATTTTCGTGTTTAAAAATGTAATTACTTGTTTTTTTAAAATGTTGTAGTATTTATAAGACTGCTGACTCGTTAATCTCATTAGCTAGTCGACGTGTTGATGAGGACTCGTGGGTTTAATTAGTGGCGTTTAGGTTGTCAAGACACTAAACCACATTTGTCTAGTTTTTCTAGACACTAAACCACATTTGTCTAGTTTATCTAGACACTAAACCACATTTGTCTAGTTTATCTAGACACTAAACCACATTTGTCTAGTTTATCTAGACACTAAACTACATTTGTCTAGTTTATCTAGACACTAAACCACATTTGTCTAGTTTATCTAGACACTAAACCACATTTGTCTAGTTTTTCTAGACACTAAACCACATTTGTCTAGTTTTTCTAGACACTAAACCACATTTGTCTAGTTTATCTAGACACTAAACCACATTTGTCTAGTTTATCTAGACACTAAACCACATTTGTCTAGTTTATCTAGACACTAAACCACATTTGTCTAGTTTATCTAGACACTAAACCACATTTGTCTAGTTTGTCTAGACTCTAGACACTAAACCACATTTGTCTAGTTTGTCTAGACACTTAACCATATTTGTCGAGGTTGTCCAGACATTTAATCACATATTTCTTGCTCGACTAAACACTCTAAAATGTGTCTAGGTTTTTCTAGAAACCAACTTTTCTGTAACTTTGTTTCAGCTTGTTACAGTACGGATTCACGCAGTCCCTCATAGATTCACTAAAACATCCACGCGATCTATATCAGAGAGAGGTCAGCTTGTGCCTTTACCAGCTAACGACTGATTAGATTGGTTTACGAGCTGGGCGGTGTAAACATTGAATTGGCAACGCTTGAAAAGTTCCCGGGGGTAAAATAGTTCTCAGCTCTTGGGGTTAATTTAGTTGAAGGGGAGGGGCACTCGGGGCATGGGTAAGTGGGGGTGGGGAGGGGGGTGGATAGACGTGGAAATACCAGGGGCAGGGATGTGGAGTGGTATTGGCGGGGGGGGGGTGGGTGGGGGTGGGGGTGGAAGTGGAAATCCCGGGGGGAGGGGTGATGAAATGGACATGGCGGTGGGTGGAGAAGATGGGGGCTAGGAATGAAAATGGCGGGTGAAAGGGACATTGCTCAATGACCCGATACAAAGTTGTAAGACGAACTGTTAAGTTAGGTCATGACATTGGCCGTGATTGAGGTAATGCTTAGCCACAAGGGCAGGGGTTAATTAACGTAATCTTCTTAATCTCAGGCTTAACCTCAAGGACAGGCGTTAATTAACGTAACCTTCTTAATGTCTGGTTAACTTTAATGAGGAAAACTAATAATGCTGGTAACGAGGGTCATGTCTCCTCTTTTTTTTTACACTAGGACGGTAAGCTGTGTAGTAGGTACTCAGCCCCAAATTAGTACCGAGCATTGTTTGGAGGGAGTGAGGAGAAAAGAATGGCTGTCCAATATTGGACTACTAATCTGTGCGACAAAGACAATAAATTACATTCTTCAACATCAGTTGCTTTAGTATTTCTGTTGGATGTAGGTCTCTAAGTGTATATGAAAATGTAATTAAGCCGATGTACGCGTCTTAAGACATCACGCAAAAGGATTTATAAATTAGTTCTCGATACTGAATTAGATCTGATTCAGCATTTTAACTATCCCATAGTAACATATTACCATACAGTAGAATATGTTCATTACCCCATGGTAAAATATTAACCTACAATCCAATATGTTCAATACCCCAAAGTTACATTACTATACAAGCCAATATGTTCATTACCCATGGTAAAACATTACAGGCCAATATATTCATTATCCCAAGGTAACATTACTATACAGGCTAATATGTTCATTATCTCATGGTAAAATATTTGGATACCCAATACATTCATTACCCATGGTAAAACATTACAGGCTAACATGTTTATTATCCCATGGTAACATGACAATACAGGCCAATATACATTACCATACATGTTAACATGTTCATTACCTTCAGTAAAACATTACAGCCCAATATGTTCATTATACCATGGTAAAACATTACAGGCTAATATGTTTATTATACCATGGTAACATTACAATACAGGCCAATATACATTACCATACATTTTAATATGTTCATTACCTTAAGTAAAACATTACAGGCCAATATGTTAATTATACCATGGTAAAATATTACATTACAGTCCAATATGTTCATTACCCTTGGTCAAATATTACTGGCCGATATGTTCATTATACCATAGTAAAATATTACCCTGTAGACCAAGAATGCTAGTAAAAATAATAAAAAAAAAACTGTGGGTTCAAATAGTGCGTCGCTCGACTGTTCCATGTAAACAGGTATAAGGGTCGTATCTGTTCACGGCTGAGCTGATTTCGGTCACCCTCACAAAAACCACACTCGTGTCCAACAAAAGGTGTGGGTCCTGACCTTTTGACCCCTCCAAACTTCGATGACACAAATATCGTATTGACAGTTTAACCCTGGGGTCAATATCTGATACCACCCCGTCTCCCCCCACCTCCATCCCTACCGCCAATCGCGAATTACGTTTTTTTACATTCCATCGCTAGTTTTCGCGTCACGCTCTAGTGGTTTATATCCGTCTGCTTGTTGTCTGCTATTCGTACGCCAGATTTATGACCGACCCCCTCCCACCACCATACGGCACTTCCCCCCATACCACCCATATTTTACCCCTTATTGGACTGGTTGTAGGAAAATATGTTTTCCCGGTTCTCGCACGGTATTTGAACCCCAGACCTTTGATCGTTGGTCAAGTGTGACTGACCTCTGTTATAAAATCATCGGAAACTGTGTCAGCGACGCCCATTAACAGCCACGGTAGTGACGCCTGGTGGTGGTGACGTAGCTACTGTCCTGAAGTAGTGACGCTTCTACCGTTTGTTTTAGTGACGCACTGCACGACGCTATGTACAGTGACGCCGACTCCAACAATTAGGCCAGCATAAATATTCCGTTTATTGTGTTCTTAATTTAAAAGGTGTTTAGATTTTGTTTATAAAAAAAATGTTTTTTATGGATTTTAAAATAATTTAGTAATGTTATTTTCATTTAAAAAAAATTAATGTTTCAGTCATTTCTTTGTTAAATATATTGTTTTTAAATACAGCGGTATCACATTATTATATATTTTAATATTTCTTTATCGTTAATTTAAGTCTACTTTTAAAATCTATTATATTGTTTGCAAATTAATTAAATTTGATTTAGTGTTGCATATTCACTCGAATCCCTCATTATCCCCCCCCCACTAAGGTGTCACTGACTTAAAGAATTGTATCAGTTATATCCCCCCCCCCCCCCTTGACAACCAAACTAATACACGCCTCTGTCGAAAGCTCGCACAAAGACACCATTTAACAAAGATTTAAACCGAATATTAACAACCCAGGTTAGATACTTTCAAGGAAAGATACTTCGACACTATTATTTAAATAACAGTGAGAGTTATTGTTGTTTTTAAAAAAACTCCACCTATACCTATTACACTTGTAATTTGCGGGGAGGGGGGTGGTGACTTGAATGTTTTGCGGGTGCGGAAAGTTTAAGAATATATTTTCTACTTAAACACAGTAAATTTGCATCAATTTTGCCCCCCCCCCCCCCCCCCACATTCAGAGAGATGCATGAAAGGAATAACTGCATTGAACTTAAGTTCAGTGTTCGTTTCATAATTGTGCGCCGCCAGTAGAATGCTTTTTGGAAACGTTCATTTTATCTGTGATGCTGTATCAACAAGTTAAACGATCTTTAGATAACAACTGTTCATTATGCCTTGATTGAAGCATCGTTGTGAGGTAGAACTAAAGTACCCAAGTGTATTCTGCATTGAAAACTTGCCACCTCAGATTTCCGGGCTAATTACCTCACTTCATGAATTAACTACCTCGGTTTGATCTAACTGCCGTGTTGCATGAATGAACTAACTTCGTCATTCTTGAGAGAACTATCCATAACATTTAACTATCTGTCTCAATAACTACCACACTTATTAAACATTTTCCTTCTTTAAGTAAAACATTTTTTACCAAATTACTTCATCTCTTGATCTACCTCTCTACCTAAATTAACAACAGTACTTTGACCACCTCACATTTGAATTAACTATCTCACTTTATGAACTGTTTAACTACTTAAACCATCTACCTCACTTTTTGGACCACATGACCTATTGAGTTGACTATCTCAGTAACTAACTGACCTATTGAGTTAACTATCTCAGTAACTAACTGACCTATTGAGTTAACTATTTCAGTTAACTACTTCACTAACTACCTGCCTGTGTTGGACCACATAACGTCTAATTTCTGCACTACCTGCAGATCTTGACATATGGTGTTTATCTCTCGATCACCCCGTCAATGTTTACTAAATCAAAGTTTGTGAACTTTGACCTCTAAGCTTATCAGACCAGACCAGTGAGGCTGGAGTGGGGAGGGGGTGGAGGTGGATAATGGCGGCCAAGAGTTTGATATTTTCTGAAAGATTGGAGAAATCATTTCGACGATTGAGTTTTCTCATAATTAGACTTCTATTAAATTGAATGTTGTCTCATTTGGGGAATGTAAATTGGTCTGATAATTAGAAGAACTGACTTGCTAAATGTTGTCAATTTTTTTACCGATTGCATCATTGGATGATGAGCTCATTGGACGATTGCATCATTGGATAGCTGAAGATTGGATGATTTAAATACAATACTGCAAGTTTGAGGTCACGAATGTAGAACCCTCTGGTTTACTATCTCATGTGATGCTAAAAATTTTGTCGAATATAAGATTAGACTGCGTTCTGAAGAATTTCATAGCTGACCTCTGCACTTTGAAGTAGATCAGAGGTCAGCTACCAAGTAGATGGTAGCTGACCTCTGATCTTTAAAGTAGATGGTAGCTGACCAAAGACTGGACTTACATATTGGCTTTTAGTTGGATTAACCTTGGTTGCTTTAGTCTTGTCTAGCTGTTAGTTTAAATCCAAAATCTTTAACTGGAAATTTTAACACAGATATTATCAGTGAAGAATCATAAGGTGTATTTAGATCTATTTAATTTTGGAATATTTTGTCGTTTTGATACAAAATATTGGCCCTTGTTTTTAAACTGGATTTTACCTTTTATATCAGCCTTTTTGACGTATTCTATATATATATTACGTTGACCTATATTTTTTTATCTGGCTTTTGCCTTGTTTTATTACAATGTTGCTCGCTAGATATGAACTATTAACCTTTATCTTTAAGCCTAGCCTTCCCTTTATATATCACCCCTAACTTCTTACAAACCATGAAACAGAATTTTATATTTCCCTTAGTTTCAGGCCATAAAGTGTCAACCGTTTGGTTCCCTCTTCAAGCCCGCCTGAGTTGAAATTGGACCAAGAATTAGTAGATAACAAACCCATTTTTCTTTCGCCCCCATTTTGCACCGACGTGTAACTATGTTTGTTGTACTCATGCGACTTTTTTTGGTCCCTAATGTTTTTTTATGGTTTATGGTTGTTTTTAAACATACAGGTGTTTACAGTAGTGGCGTAAACTGACAGAAGTTAATGGTTGATTCAATGAATTGATGATGGACGTGTCCTTAATTATAGGGACATGGATAATGTAATTAATTAAGAGGACCCAATGGTACATTTACAGATCATGTTGTTTTGTATACTTGATTTACAGTTTCTTTTCAGATTTTTTCTCTCCGGGGTGCACTTGATATTTTCGGGAGGGGGTGACTAAATTTTCCGGGGGGGGGGGGGGGAGGGAGGGCGGACATTGGTCAAGTATATATTTTCTATATAAATTCGATTACGTTCGGGGGGTAGACTTTCTTCCACCACCCCCCCCCCCCCCCCCAGAAGAGAT